>NC_066545.1:3187676-3195176 GCF_024679095.1 Eriocheir sinensis
AAATCTCTCATCAGAACCAGACTGATCTCCGTAGTTTTATGACCTTCTTCTGTACCGTGCACCCAAAAATCTCTCATCAGAACCAGACTGATCTCCGTAGTTTTATGACCCTAGTGGTAGTGTGACCCTTCTTCTGTACCGTGCACCCAAAAATCTCTCATCAGAACCAGACTGATCTCCGTAGTTTTATGACCCTAGTGGTAGTTTGACCCTCCTTCTGTACCGTGCACCTAAAAAGCTCTCATTAGAACCAGGCTGATCTCCGTAGCTTTATGACCCTAGTGGTAGTGTGACCCTTCTTCTGTACCGTACACCTAAAAAGCTCTCATTAGAACCCGATTGGTCTCCTGTTTGGCCTTTGGAAATAGTTGATGTGATGGTGGAAGCGTCTAACAGTACTACCAACCTAGCTCTCCCAATACGCTGTCCTTATCTGTCTCTCTATGGTCAAAGTTTTCTATAATGCTTACCAGTTCACTTGCTCTTTCTGCTATTCCCTGCCAAAAAAAACTAGGGTCATATCACAAGACATGTCGCAGCCCAAGAACACATAATTTACAAGGCTTTCGTAGGAGTTGTGGGCGTTTCCAGGAGTAGTTTTATGACCGTGGTGGTAGTTTGACCCTTCCTCTGTACCATGAACCTAAAGAAACACTCATTAGAAACCAGCTGACCCCCGTTTTGACCTTTAGAAATAATTGATGTGAGAATCATGTCATGTCTTGTTTTGTCATGTGGAGTCTTGTCTTCTAAGTTCCTCAATTCGCTTCCATAATCTGTTTTCCTATGGCTATTTGAGTCTTCCATTGTGCATATCTTTTTTTATTTGTTCGTCCTTGTAGTATATGTTCCTATGGGTACCTATAACTTCGATTATACACATTCATATTCTTCTTCGTCCTAGTAATGTTTCGTTATATATATTTTTCACCCGCCGTGACTAGTAATCTATGCTCCTAAGTTTCTTTTTAATCTTCACTTTTCCTCAACCTGTGAGCAGCGAGTAGCGGGTTTTTTTTTATTGTTGTCTCCTTTTTTGTGCCCTTGAGTTGTCTCCTTTGTTATAAAAAAAAAATCCTCCAATAATCTACTAAACTTATCTACTCCTCCAATCATCTACTGAACTAATCTACTCCTCTAATAAATATATAATCTACCTTTACATTTATCAACTCCTTCACTAAACTACAACGGCTTTTCTTCTTAGGTTAGGCGGCCTGGACCGAACGCCAGGAGTAAGTCTTTCCTCTCCACCAATCTTAGAGCGTCCACTAAATTGATTCCGTGTTGACGTCAGCTCGGTATGAATTATTAACGGGACAGAAAAGTACAACCTCTCCTCCCCTTCTCTCCTTCCCTCTCTATTCTTGTTAGGGAGGAAGAGGAGGAGGAAAAGCAAGAGGCAAAGCGACAGGAAAGAGAGGGAGAGACGCTTCCACACACACACACACACACACACACACACACACACACACACACACACACACACACACACACACACACACACACACACACACTATTTGCCTTCCATTAAGACTCACCCAAACACACTCGAGCTGCTCACCCAATTAACAAGAACCAATTTCAAGACTTTTTCCTCGATTTTTTTCATTTCCTCTTTCCTTTAAAATAGAAATAAATAAATAAAAAATCATTAAACCATCACAACCACCACCACCACCACTACTACTACTACTACTACCATCACCACCACCATTAAAAGCTCACACGAAATAAAAAAAGGAGTGAGAAAGGAGAAAAAGGGAGAAAAAATTATAATAAAGAAAGAAATATATTTATGTAAAAAGGCCCAATATGCAAGAGTCCAATTAGGTAACCCTTAATTGGTCTCTCTCTCTCTCTCTCTCTCTCTCTCTCTCGTCCCCTCTAACTAATATTTTGTTGCCTAAAACTTGTCCAAAATTAATGAAGGAAATTAAATGTTACACGAGAGAGAGAGAGAGAGAGAGAGAGAGAGAGAGAGAGAGAGAGAGAGAGAGAGAGAGAGAGAACGAATTCGCAAGTAGTCTTATTCTTATGAAGCCATTTTTCTCTTCTTCGTTTTCTTTTCCTCCTCCTCCCCCTCCTCCCTCTTCTTCTATTATTATCACTACAACTACTACTACTACTACTACTACTACTACTACTACTACTACTACTACCATTACCACCATTACCACCACACTACCATGCCACCACCACCACCAAAACCACCCCCAACTTACCACCACTACCACTACCACCACCACCACCACCACCTCGAGGCTCCTTTGGGCATCTTCAATTACCTGCAGCCAATCAGTCGGGCCCGGCAAGCAGCGGCCCGCAGGTAAACCGGAAGTCACCTGGAAAATCACTGCATCGCCTCCCTCTCACCTGTCTTCCGGGTCACCTGTGTTAATGAGGGCGGCGGTGGTGGTGGTGGTGATGAGGACGATGTTATTGATGGTGATGATGTTGGTGAAGTTAATGATGGTGATGGTTGTAATAGTAGTGATGGTGGTAGTGGTGATGGTGGTGATGATGATGTGTAAAGGATGATGATAATGGTGAAAGTGATGCTGGTGATGAAAACGATTATGGTGATGGTGGTGGTGGTGGTGATGAGTGGTGATGATTCCACTATGTAACACTTTCGGATCGTCTATTTTTGTCATTTTCCCTTCATATTCTTGGACTAAATTTACGTTTTCCTACATCTCTCTCTCTCTCTCTCTCTCTCCCCTTTTACTCTCCCCTCTCACTTTGCGTTTCTCAATTTATCTACGTGTTCGTTATTTCATGTTTCTTTCTTCCCGCTTTCGTCTCCCTTCCTCCTCCTCCTCCTCTTCGTCCCTTCCTCTCCCCTCTCCCTTCCCTTCCTTCCTTTCTCTTCCCATCTATATCAAGTGATAGCCAAACAACACTGACCCCTTCCCAACACCCCCCCCACCACCCACAAACTCTCTCTCTCTCTCTTAATGGTCCAAAACGCACATCCTACCTCCTCCCTTTCTTCCTTCTGTCCTCCTCTTCCTCTTTCGCTCTAATTTTCCTCCTCCTTCTCCTCCTTTCTCCCCGTTTCCTTCTTCCTATTGCCAGCGTCCACCTCGCCCTTGCCTCCTCCTCCTCCTCCTCCTCTTCCTCGTACTGCCCAAGAGAATATTTTCTAGCAAGTAAACACGAGGGGCGGGAAGACAGAGCAGAGACACACGCATCAACAAGGGTCAAAGTCCTTCGTTTAGCGCCCCTTGAACCACCTTTACCTGCCCCCTCCCTCTCACCTGCCCCCCTCCTCCCCAACCCTTAGGCCGGTTTGGGGACCTTGCTAATTAAGGGATGAATAATTTGTGTTCACCTGATGGTTTTAGGGCTACCTGTCTCCCCCCCCCCTTTCCCTCCCTTCCCTCCATCTCTCTCTCACTCCCTTCCCTTCAGGTACATTAATTAAGAGGTCACGGTGCCGATGTATACCTTTGGAGGACTGGCCAGGTGTGTTGGGTAAGGGGGGGGGGGAGGGGAAGAAGGGGGAGGGGGGGATAAGTAAATGCGTATGGTAGTTGGGGAATGATCGTGGTGGTGGTGGTGGTAGTGGTGGTGGTGGGTGTTGAGTGGTATGAATGGTAAGGGGGAGAAAAAAAGTGTATGGTTTAAGGGAGAAAATGGAAAGGGGAAAATGTCAAGGGGAAGGAGGGTAAAGGAGTATTGGGGAGAGGGAGGGGGAGGGGATGGCGTAGGGAATGAGCTGGTGTGTGTCTGTTTTGGGGAAGGTAGGGGAGGAGGGAAAGGTCCATATGTGTTTGGGAGTTGGGGAAATAGTGGTAGTGGTGGTGGTGGTGAGGGGTGTTATACATGGAGGGGGTGTGAGTAGTTAGGGGAATAGGGGAAGGAGTAGGGAAGGGGAGGAGAGGGGAGGGGTAAAAGTGAGGGGAGGGAAGTGATGGTGTAGAGGAAGGGAAAATTTTTGTGTGTATGATTGGGATGGAATTAGTGGTCGAGTTGAAGAGAGGAAAAAGATGAGGAAAAAGAAGAGAAAAATCAATCATCCTCTTACCCTCCTCCTCCTCCTCCTCCTCCTACTACTACTACTACTACTACTACTACTACTACTACTACCACCTACCACCTACCTACCTACCACCACCACCACGAACTATTACAACTTATCCAGCCACCAGCCACACAAACAAACAGGTCAGCCACAAAACAAACACCCAGGCCGACTCATTAATTCCAAACACACACGCGTCGATAAACAAGCAAACACACACATAAACAAACACACGGACAAACAAACAAACAAACAGACTCGAATGGATAAATAACACAAATAACTAAATGACAGAATATACAAAATGGGTTAAAAAAAGAACATAGACAAAAATAACTAAATAAAAACACAAAAAAAATATACGATGCGTGAGTCAGTGCATAAAGCAATAAACAAATGAATAGTGAATAAAAAAAAAGGATGTGGAGGAATAAAATGGCTGTAAAAATGAATGCGTGGGAGTCGAACCCGCGGCCTGGTGACGCAATAGGTAGGTTTGTGTGTTTATTAAGCCCAGGTAATTAGGTAATCTATTTATCTACCTGCCTACTTACCTGTCTCCCTACTTACCTACTTACCTAATTATCTGCTTATCTATCTCTATCTATCTATCTATTTATCTATCTATCTACCTAATTACCTTCTCAAATGTTTATCTCGTTACATATCTATCTATCTATATATCTATCTATCTACCTACCTACCTTCCTTCTCACATGTCTATATCGTTACCTGTCTATCTATCTATCTATCTATCTATCTATCTATCTACTTATCTACCTACCTTCTCAAATATCTATCTCGTTACCTATCTCTATCTATCTATCTATCTATTTATCTATCTACTATCTATTTACCTAACTAACCTTCTCACATATCTATCTCATTACATATCTATCTATCTATCTATCTACCTACCTATCTACCTACCTACCTACCTACCTCTTTGTTGTTATCGCTGCAGTTCGTGTTGTCAGTGGAGGTAAAGAGATTCTAATTGATATCGTTTTCAAATACGCTTCAGTGACTAAACAAAATAAGTATTGACTAAAAAGAAGAGAAGCATCGAAAGCCGCAAAAAAAAAAAACATTAAAACAAACAAACGACAAAAATGGCAAACAAATAAGCAAACAAACACGGATCAGGGCAAGAAAAAAAATATACACAGCACAAGGAAATAAACAGAAAAAAGTTAGAAAATACAAAAAAAAAGAAAAAATGAAATAAAACTGAAAACAAAACACAAGAAAATGAAAAAAAAAAACATTCAAATCCAAAACTAATAAACAATATCACTGACAGTCCCCCCCTTTCACCCCCCTCCCCCTTTTTCACCCCTGCCCCCCCTTTCACCCCCGCCCCCCTTTCACCCCCCTCCCCCCTTTCACCCCCCGCCCCCCCTTTCACTCCCCTCCCCCCCTTCCCTCCCCTCCCTTCTCTTCCCCACCCTCTCTTCTCCTCTTCCCCTCCCCCTCCCTTCCTCCCCCCCATAAAAAAGGAGTCGGCCCAATTAATGAGAAAATAGCCAAATTAGTATAAAATAGCCCAAAATCTCGCCCAAATGGGACAGAAAAACCGCCCAAAACTTATACAAACACTGGGTCGGTATTTTTAACTTTCTCCTCCTCCTCCTCCTCCTCCTCCTCCTCCTCCAGGTGAGTTTTCTTCTTCATTGGTCTGCTCCGTCGTCCAATTAGCGCAAGGTAACATATGTATTCTTTTCTCTCTCTCTCTCTCTCTCTCTCTCTCTCTCTCTCTCTCTCTCTCTCTCTCTCTCTCTCTCTCTCCACATTTTCCATCGCTTATTCTTCCTTTCTTTCTTCCTTCCTTTGTGTCCCGGAGCTTCGCCTGTTATTGCATTTATTCATTTCTCTTTTATTTCATTGACTTTCATTTTTCCTTCATTCGTTGATTTATTTTCTATTCCTCCATTCATCCATTCATTCACTTGTCGGTTCGTTTGTTTATTTACTTAGTCAATTACGCAAACCCCAATCGAATCACATGTGTCTGTGTGTGTGTGTGTGTGTGTGTGCGTGTGATTAAACTATACAGGTGCATACATGACTTAATTATCGGCACACGGGGACAAAACAAAATGGTACACACACACACACACACACACACACACACACATACACACACGAGGGAGATAAAAACATTAACACAATCAGAGGACGACCTTAAAATTGACAGAAGAAATAAAATAGAAAAAAAGGTGAAAAAGAGGAAAATAAAACAGAAAAGTGAAAGAGGAAAATAAAATAAGAAAAAAAGTGAGGAAAATAAAATAGAGGAAAAAATAATACAGGCAAAAAAATAAGAAACAGATCACGGAAAAGACAAACCACGACACACACACACACACACACACACACACACACACACACACACACACACACACACACACTTATTGCTTCTCCCCCAATGAGACATGGGACACACGCCTCCACCTCAACAATGGTCCAGACAAAGACTCTCTCTCTCTCTCTCTCTCTCTCTCTCTCTCTCTCTCTCTCTCTCTTTGTGTCTCTCTCTCTCTCTCTCTCTCTCTCTCTCTCTCTCTCTCTCTCTCTCTCTTTGTACGTGTGTGAACGAACCATTTTTTCATCTCTTTCTTTCTCTTCGAAGCAATCTGATTGATCTATAAGAACCTTTCCTCCTCCTCCTCCTCCTCTGCCTCTGAAATCCTCCATCTGCACCCAACAAAAAAATCTCAAAATTGACAAAAAACAAAATAGAAAACAATGGAACGGAACATTAGGAGGAGGAGGAGGAGGAGGAGGAGGAGGAGGAGGAGGAAGAGGTGGAGGAGGAAGAGGAAGAAGGGTTGTGAATGCCTGTGTGAAAGGAGAAAGATAGGGGGAGGAAGGGGGGTCGAAGCTGATGTGACAGAGTGGGGAGGGGTGAAGGGGGGAAGAAGGGGGTTTGATGGGAGGGGGGAAGAAGGAAAGAGGACACGCCTTGTCTATAAGATGCTAATAAACACTGATTTATTTATAGCGGAGAGAAGAGGGTTGAGGGAGGAGGAAGGGGGGAGCATAAGGGGGAGAGGAATGGAAGAAGGGATGGGGATGGAATGGTGTGAAAAGAGAAAGGGGGATAAAGAGAAGGAGAGATGGAAGAGAGAGAAAGGAGGTGGGACATAGTTAGGGAAGAGAGGGGAAAAGGAAGGGGAGAAGAAAATGGGAGGAGATGGAGAAGGGGTTGTGGTGTGAGAGGCAAGAGACGAAAGAGGAGAGGGGAGAGGGGAGATAAAAAGAGGGAGAGACGGAATAAAGGGGAGGAAGGTGTGACATATTGGGGAAGAAAGGGGAAAGGGAAGGGAAGTAAAAACAAAGGGGGGGAGGAGATGGTAAACGGGAATGGAGGGGAGAGGGAATATGATGGAGAGGAGCGAGAAAAAAAAAGAGTAAATGGGAATAGGGGAGGGCGGCACTGTAGGGAAATAGGGGATGGGGGATGGGTA
>NC_066545.1:3202676-3225176 GCF_024679095.1 Eriocheir sinensis
AGAGAAAAAGGAGATAGTAAAGGATGGGAGAGAATGTGGAAAAAATGAGGGAAGGAAAGAGAAAAGGCAAAAAGGGAGAGGGAGAGAATAGGGAGGAGAAAGAGAAAAGGGAAATAGGGAAAAAGGAGATAGGAAAGGATGGGAGATAAGATGGAGAGAATGGGAGAAAAGGAGGGAAGGAAAGAGAAAGAGGAAAAGGGAGAGAAAAAGGAGAGAAGGAAAAAGGTGGGGAAGAGAAGAGAGAGAGAATGTGGAGAGAAAAAGAAGGGAAGGAAAGAGAAAAGGGAGAGAGGAAGACAAAACGGGAGGTATTGAGGAACGAGAGAGAGAGAGAGAGAGAGAGAGAGAGAGAGAGAGAGAGAGAGAGAGAGAGAGAGAGAGAGAGAGAGAGAGAGAGAGACGGAGGAAACAGAGGTCGAGATGGAGGAATAAAAGGGAGGGAGAAAGGGAGAAAGAAAAGAGGAGAGAAGGAAGAAAGGGAGGAGAGAGAGGAGAGAGAGAGAGAGAGAGAGAGAGAGAGAGAGAGAGAGAGAGAGAGAGAGAGAGAGAGAGAGAGAGAGAGAGAGAGAGAGAGAGAGAACATAAAGATAAAATAAACCACCTCTCTACCCACGACCTTGTTTTGAAGATAATGTGAGGGAGGGAAGGAGGGAAGGAGAGAAGGAGGAAAGGAGGGAAAGAAGAAAGGAGAAATGGAGGTAAAGGAGACGGATATTTACTGAGGAGGGAGGAAAAACTGAGAGGAGGAGGAGGAGGAGGAGGAGAGAGAAAAAGGAAGAAGAGAAAGAGGGAATAAAGAAGTAGAGAAGGAGGAAAAAGGACAAGTATAAATGGAGGAAAGGGTAGAAGAAGAAGGGAGGAGGAGGGAGGAAAAGAATGAGAGAGAGAGAGAGAGAGAGAGAGAGAGAGAGAGAATGATGGGTGATTGGATGTAAAGGAGAAAAGTTTAGAATGATGTAGAGAAGGGAGGGAAAAAGAAAAAAAGGAAAGGAAAAAAAAAGACAAGGATAGATAAAAGACAATAAACGAAGACTGAAAAAAGAAGAAAAAAGAAAGCGAGAAATAGAAAGAAATAATAGTAGAAAAAGGGAAGACAAGATACGTAAAAAAATAAAAAAGAAACGGAAAAAGAAAGAAGGAAAAGAAAACAAAGAAGGAAAGAAGAAAAACAAAAGCAAAACAAATAACAGACGAGTTGTGGGGAAGAAAATAACAGTGTTTTGAATAGGGGAGAGAGAGAGAGAGAGAGAGTTGACTCTATTTAGAATGCAAACGTCTGCTTAGAAATTTCATGTTTGCCACGCTGAGTGAATCGGAGGAGGAGGAGGAGGAGGAAGAGAGGAAGAAGAAGAAGAGGAGAAGGAGGAGGACGGAGAGAAGAGTAGAGGAAATGTATATATGATAGTTCCCAATAATAATAATAATAATAATAATAATAATAATAATAATAATAATAATAATAATAATAATAATAATAATAATAATGTCCATCTTTTCCATATTTCCATCTTCCTTTACTTCCTCCTTTCTCTCTTTTTCCCTTCATTTCTTCTGTATTTTTCTTCCCTTTTGTTCTACCTATTTTTCCCCACCTGTTCCTTTCACCTCATCTATTTCCATCCCAATTATTTTCCCTCTCTTTTTCCTCTCTTTCTCTTTCTCTGACCTCTCTTAATCATCTACCTCTCTTTTTCTTTTCTCTCTCATTTCCCTCTCTTCTTTTTCCTCTCTCTTCTTTTCCTTTTTTTCTTTTTCTTTCCTCTCATTAACCTGTCCTTCTCCCATCCCTCTTTTTCCTGTTCTTTTCCTCCTTTTTTCCTCTCTGTCCTCTCCATCATCTCCTTTTTATGTCTTTCCTTTGATCATCTCTTCCTGTTTTCCTCTTTCTTTTCCCCTCCCACCTACTTCACCTTCGTACCATTTTCCTTTTTTTCTCTCCCTTGTTCTTCTCTCCTTTTTTCTCTCCTCTTTTTCCGCTTACCTCTCATCACTCTCTTCTTTTTCCTCATATCTCCTCTTTCCTCTTTGTTTTTTATTCATCATCTTTCCTCATCCTGCTTTTCTTTTTCCTATTTCACCTTTTCCTACTTTCACATTTTTCTTTCCCTTTTTTCCCCTTTCCTTTCATCCCTGCACTTCCTCACCTTCTCTCTCTCATTACTCTCCCTTCCTTTTTCTCCCTCTTTTCCTTCCCGTCTTTTTCCCCTCCCTGTCTACTCATTAATTTCCCTTTTCCCTTCTCCTCTTTGATCATCTCTTCCTGTTTTCCTTTTCTCCTCATTTATATTTCACATTCTTACCTTCTTCCCTTTTTCTTTCCCCTCTACCCCCTCTTCTCCTCTCGTCTATAGGCAATTATTCTCTTCCTCAACCATTACCTTTCCTCCCCTCTCCCCCTCTTTCCTCTTCTCCCTTCTCTTCTCTTTCGTTCTTTCTCCCCAGTAGCTAAATCTCCTCTCCTTACCTTTCCCCCTCTTCCCCTTTCTCTCCAACCTTTCCTTTCCCTTTCATTCACTCTTCTTCAACCTTTCCTCTCCCTCCCCTCTCTCCTCCCCTTTCCCTCCATTTCCCTCTCTTAACCTTCCTCTTCCCTCCTCTCCTCCATCTTCTGCATAATCATAAGTATTCATGCTGAGAGAGAGAGAGAGAGAGAGAGAGAGAGAGAGAGAGAGAGAGAGTAATAAAACGCGCAACACCTCATAAAGCGCAAGTCCATGCACCAATCTCTCTCCATTTCTTTCCTCCATCTCTCCCTCCCTCCCTCCCTCCCTCATTTTCTCTCCCCTCCTCCCCTCGCCCCAACTCATGGCTCACTAACTCCTCCGTTTTCTTTTACCTCCCTCCTCCCATTTTTTTCCACCTTCCTTATCTCCCTCCTTCTCCTCCTCCTCCTCCTCCTCGTTCCTTCTTTCTCTCCCTACCTTTCCTTTTACAGTTCTTGCTTTTCTCTCTCTTTCCAACTTCCTTTAATTTCTTCCTTCTCTTCTTATCCTTTATCAATACTTACATTTTCTCCCTTTCTTCCTCCTCCTCCTCTTGTTTCTCTCCCTTCCATCCCTCAATGTGCTGTCATCTTTATGCTTCTTCTTTATTTCCTTCTTTCCTTGCTCTCCCTTTTGTTCTTCCTTCCGTCTCTTATTGTACAGTCTTCCTTACCCTGCTTCCTTCATTTCTTTCTCCCTCCCTTACTTTCTTTCCCTCTTCTTTCCTTTTTTTCCTCTTCCCTTTCTTCTTTTTTTCACTCTTCCTTCCCTCCTTCATTATTTTCCCTTCCACGTGTTAAAAATGACACGATATATTTTATTATTGTATTATTGTATTATTGTATATATTTTATTATTGTATTATTGTATTATTGTATTGTATTATAAGACATTTCGCAGCCCAAGAATACATATTTGACAAGGCTTTCGTAGGAGTTGTGGGCATTTCCAGGCGTAGTTTTATAACCCTGGTGGTAGTTTGACCCTTCTTCAGTACCATGAACCTGAAGAAACACTCATTAGAACCCGACTGACCCCCTCTTTGGCCTTTATAAATAGTTGATGTGAGAAGCAAAAGTGTCATAATACCGACCTTAGTCTTTCATTTATTCATAATTGATAAGACCAATGAAAAAAAGGCTACGAATAGATAAATGCTTCGAATATGAAAAACTAACCAAAAATCGTAGTACCCCCAAAATCACACACTCTCATTACCTTATCTATTATTACAACTTGTTCTGAAATATATATGATCATTACTATAATATCCGCGCCGTAAATAATAAAGTATTCGAGTATTTAAATATTAGAGGAATAAAAATAAAAATATATACAGTGATGAAAATAATAATAATCCAGAAACGTAAAACTTTAACATGTAACGAAAAGAAAATGTAGAAAGATATAACTGAAAAAAAATGGAAAAAAAGGAAAGACTGAAACGAGTAAAAAAATAAATAAAAACATAAGCCCTGAAGAACAACAATCCGGAAGCTCAGAAACCACTTACGCAAATCTCCTTTAGAAATAAAAAAAAAATCTTTGAGGGAAATATTAATCGAATAACAATTTTTAATGCGAGCAAAAAGACGATATTTTTTTTTCCTCTTTCCATCCTCATAATTACTTGTATCTTCACTTCCTGACTTTGATAATAATAGTAGTAACAGTAGTAGTAGTAGTAGTAGTAGTAGTAGTAGAGGAAATGGGGGGGAGACTTTTTTTTATACGTTTCAGCCTTTCTTGGTGGGGTCTGATGGTCGGCTCCACCCCGTTATGGCACGGGGAAGTATTTATAGTGGCGCCATCTAATTTGTCTCATGCTGTTCCCCAGAGCTCATCTAAATCACGGTAAAATGTATGATGCA
This sequence comes from Eriocheir sinensis, assembly GCF_024679095.1. NCBI lineage: Eukaryota > Metazoa > Arthropoda > Malacostraca > Decapoda > Varunidae > Eriocheir > Eriocheir sinensis. Next base: position 3,207,031 of record NC_066545.1, read on the forward strand.
AATCACTGCCCATCCTTGAAAACAGAATATCATGGAGATGCTTCTCCTCCTTTTAGAGCGTCTCTTATTTTTCTTAGCCAGCAAAGCAAAGAGAGGAAGTTCCTCGTTTGACGCCACTCTTGCGACTGACAGTCATGAGGGGGAACATCACGAGTCGACGGTGGTCACTAGTTGCTTGCAGTTTCCCGGCCCTTTTACGTTGGACTGGCCAGTGGAGGCCACCGGTGGCCTCGTGTGAAAGAGGCCTTAGGCAACTCGGCGGTGACTGAAAAATCCAAGCTTGTGGCGGCGGGCGGGAAGCGAACCCGCGTCCAGGAGCCAGCACGCTAACCACTCAGCCACCGTGTGGAGAGGAGGGAAGATCGTGTGTGGGGAGGGGGCAGGCGCATATATGTGGAGGAGGGGGGGGGGGCGTGTTGAGGGTGGAGGGCAGGGGATGGGGCTTCAAAAGGCGTGTATACACAGGGCGCATTAACCTGGCCCCGTAATAACAGACGCTAAGCCTCAGGTGACAGACGCGCGCCAACAGGTGAGGCCACTGGCTTCAGGTGAGCAGCAGAGTACTGAGCTGGGTACAAAAGGAGTCGTGGGGTAATTTTCTCTCATCTCAAACCAAGGAGGAAGAGGAAGAGGAGAGGAAAAAAATACATATAGTTAATGATAATTGGCTTCAGAATGATTTTTAGGATGATTTTCTCCCTATCTAACCAGGAAGGAGGAGGAGGAGGAGGAGGAGGAGAAAAAAAAAAGGAAGAGGGGTAGGCAAGGGGAAAATAGAACAAATAGAAAAAAAAACTAAAATCAATATTAGAAACAAAGAAAACAAGAACCAGGAAGGAGAAGCAGGAAGATAAAGAAGTGGAGGAGGAGGAGGAGGAGGAGGAGGAGGAGTAAAAGAGAGGATGAACACATATATAGTTCAAAATAATCGTAACAGTCAATAATGAAAAAAACGAAAGGAAAAAAATATATACCAGGAAGGAGGAGGAGAAGGAGTAAGAGGAGGAGGAGGAAGAAGAGGATGAAAGAGAAAACAAAGTAGTACCCAGACAAAAAATAATAATAACAATAAAAACAAAAGAAAGAAAATAAAAGGTACACTCGCTCAAAAACTCCAAACTAAACAAACTTCTACTTTTCTCGGTGTCTCGTTTCGCTTTTGTCGTTTTTCTTCTCTTTTTTCTTCATTTCCACCACCACCCCACCCCCCCCACCCCCCACCCCCTGTCCCCGGGCGTCAGTGAGTGCGTCCCAGACAGACACCAGTGGACAGACACACCCGGAAAGTAACACCGGAGGAATTAAAGTTTTCTTCCTTCTGTCTTTCTTTCTCTCATTCTTCTTTCTTAGTTTCTTTTACTTTTTCTTTTATTTATATTTTTGTTTCGTTTTTTTTCTTTCTCCGTTAACTTTTTTTTTGTTCCTTATGTATATTTTTTTATCCTGAGTGCGCCTCTTTCTTTTTTTTTATTTTTTGTTTTCTTTTTTCCTCGTTAACTTTTTTTGCTTCCATCTTTATTTATTTTGTCTGTCTCTCTAATTCGTTCTTTTACTTTTTTTTGTTTACTTCTTTCTTTCTCCTACGTTAACTTTTTCCTTGTTTTGTTTGTTTACTTTTTTATTTTGTCTGCCTATCTATTTCCATCTCTTACATTTTCTTTTTCTTTTTTTCATTCTGTCTCTCGTCCGTTAACTTTTATGCTTCCGTTTTTTTTTTTTTTACTTTTTATTTTGTCCGTATCTATCTCTTTTTTTTTTTATTAGTTTCGTTCTTTCATTCTTCTACGGTAACTTTTTATTTCCGTCTTTTTTTTGTCAGTCTATCTATCTTACTTCTTTTTTTGTTTCGTTCGTTCTTTCTTCTTCGTTAACTTTTCACTTCCGCCTTCATTTTATTTTGTCTATCCATCTCCTTAACTTTTTTATTTGTTTCTTTTTTCCTTATTCTTCTTAACTTTGCTTCCGTGATTTTTATTTTGTTTGTCTGTCTGTCTGTTATATTTTGATTCGTTTCGCTCTTGGTCTTCTAACTTCACTTCCGTCCTTCTATCTATCTCTATTTACCTGTCTATCTTTCTATCTACCTACCTGCCTATCTATCTATCTATCTGTCTGTCTATGTATTTATCTATCAATCTATGTATCTACCTATCTACCTACGTGTATCTCTGACAATCTATCTATCAATCTACTTACTCATTCATCTTTTTTTCTCATCTTTTTCTTTCTTTCTCACCAAAACCACTTACCAACATCACCACTATCACCACCACCATTTCTCCTCATCAATCTATCTATGTATCTATCTATCTATCTACCAACATGTATCTCTGACAATCAAATCTATCAGTCTACTTACTTATTCATTTTTTTTTATTATATTTTTCTTTCTTTCTCACCAAAACCACTAACCAACATCACCACTATCACCACCACCATTTCTCTTCATCCTCATCACCACCATCACTACAAAACTTTTCTCTTCATCACCACAACCAGAAATGAAGCAAAACTGTCTCACCAAACTTTAACCGACCGAATCCCACCTCACCCGAGCCTAACCTCACCTGGGGAATGATTAATAAGCAAGAATCAACGTGAAGTTTACCTGTGTCACACCTGAACCTTTGCCCCGTTAGTTAGTTCCTTCTCTTCCTCCTTCCCTACCTGCTCTTCTTTCTTCTCTTCGTCGTTCCTTATCTCCTCCTCTTCCTCCTTCCTAACCTCATTCGCTTCCTCCTCCTCTACCTCCTCTTCTGTTTCCTTCCCTACTTCCTCCTTCTTCTGGTCTTCCTTCTTCTCTTCGTCGTTCCTTATCTCCTCCTCTTCCTCCTTCCTAACCTCATTCGCTTCCTCCTCCTCTACCTCCTCTTCTTTTTCCTTCCCTACTTCCTCCTTCTTCTTCTTAACTAACTTCACCTTGCCTTACCTAACCTAACCTTACCTTGCTTTACCTAATGTCACCTTAACCTCTTCTACCTACCTACTATTCAGCTCATTAACCTTACCTTACCTTACCTTACCTATTCTTACCTTCCCTTATCTTAACATCTGTTCCCACCCGTTCATTCGCTTATTAGCCTTTCCTTACCTATCCTAATCTTACACTGACCTCTGTTCTAATCTGTTCCTCATCTAATTAACCTTATTTTACCTGATTAACCTTACCTTAACCTTTATTACCTATACCTCCATTCATTAAGCTTACCTTACTTTACAAAATCTTACCTTAACATCTATCTTTTCCTCCTCTTACTGACCTTTCCTTACTTACCCAACCTTCTCTTTTCCTTATTCCTCACTCGTTAGCCTTACCTTACATAGTCTAACCTTACCTCAACCTCTGCTCCTACTTGTTCCTCGGCCCACTTACCTTACCTTACCTTACCTGATCTTATCTTACACTATGTCCCTACCTGTTCCTTACTCATTAATACGGGTACCTTATCTACACTTTCCTTAATCTCTTCTCCTACCTGTTCCTCCATTCATTAACAAGTCATCAGGGAACTGCTTTAAATATACAAGAAACTGGTTTAATCCCCATTCATTTTCTAGCGAACACAACCGACTTTTTAATTGTTATTGGGTTGGACAGGTGAGAATATTTCTTACCTGGCGGGATAAAAAATTCAGGTAGCGATCGTGTATAATTCAGGTGTTAATATATGAGAAAATATGATTTTTTTTTATCCGTTACTATATTTCCTATCTTCCCATTCTCCTTCAATTTTCTTTCCTTTTCTTTTCTTTTCCCTTCTCTTCCTTTCCTTTCCTTTCTGTTCCGTTCCGTTCCCTTTCTTCCTTCCTTCCCCTTTCCTACCCAGCCTCTATTTTCCTTTCCTTTCCTTTCCTCCCTTCACAACTCTCCCTTTTCATCGCCTGCCCTCTCCTCTTTACCTATCTCTTATTAAAACCTTCCACTCTCCCTCACTCTCCTCGTTTCTACCCATCTTCCCCTGCTCCCCAGTCACCCTCCCTACCTTACTTACCATTCTCTCGCTTTCACCATCGTTTTCCCCTCACTTTTCTCTCCTTCTCCCCATCTTCCTTCTCCTCCCCTTCTCCGTCCCTCACCATTTTCTTTCCTTCCTTTCATTATTCTCTCTCCTTACCAACCTCTTTCTCCAATCTTATACTCCATTTAAATACAAGGACCCCTACTTCTTGATATCTCACACACACACACACACACACACACACACACACACACACACACGGGGGAGGGTATATTTCGACACAATAAAAGTTTACATAAAGGAGTGAAAAGGATGAGAAAAAGGAGGCAAAGGAATCCGTCATTTAAGGAAGGAGGGAGGGAGGGAGGGAGGGAGGGAGAAGAAAAAAAGGGAGACAAGGTACTAAAAAAGAAGACAGGGAGAGGAAGGGGAGAAAAGGGCATAAAAGGGAGTGAGCTAATCTCTCTCTCTCTCTCTCTCTCTCTCTCTCTCTCTCTCTCTCTCTCTCTCTCCTTTTCCTCCTTCCCTATCTCCTTTTCCATTTTTCTACTTTTATTATTCCTCTTCTTCCTTCTCTTTCTTCCTTACCTACCTCCTCCTCTTCCTCCTTCCCTACCTCCTATTCCTTCGTCCTTATCTCCTCTTCCTCCTTCCTAACCTCCTTCTCTTCCTCCTTCCTAACCTCATTCGCTTCCTCCTCCTCTACCTCCTCTTCTTTTTCCTTCCCTGCTTACTCCTCTTCCTCTTCTTCTTCTTCATTCCTCCTTATGCGTTTTTTTCTCCTTTTATTCTTCTTCCCCCTCATTTCCGCCGCCTCCTTCTGTATCTCAACCTTCACCTCCATTCCCATCACCTCCACCACCACCTCCACCACCACCACCACCTCCTCCTCCTCTTCTCCCCATCCAGGTAAAATCAGGCCCCTTTAAATCGTCCCCCCCCCCCCTGCAATGCCCCCCGTAAAGTGAGCCCACCTGAGCCCACGTGTCACTAATTACCTCATTAACACATCAGGTGAGGCCGCGCACAGGTGAGGGGGGATTTTACCTGCTCGTGCATCCCTCTTAATGAACAGGCAAACAAGTCGTAATTAAAAGTTGAATGGGGAAGGGGAGGGAGGATAAGTGGGGAGGGAGGAGAGGGAGGAGGGAAGGCTTAGAAGAGATGCAGGGAAAGGAAGGGAGGAGGAGGGGGTAAGGGGAGGGATTAGAGAAGGGGGAGAGATAAGTTTAGGGTGAGGGGAAGGAGGGAGGGGGAACGGTGAGAGGCTGGGAGCGGGGAGGGGTGGGGAGAAGGTTTGGGTGGGGAAAGAGGGAAGGGTTAGGGAGGGTATGGTTTGGATGAGAAGCAGGGAAAGGAAGGGAAAAGAGGGGTGAGAGGAGGGATTTGGATGGGGTGGAGAGGGGGAAGGGAAGGGGGGAGAGAGTAAGGGGAGTGGAGAGGGGAGGCGGGAGGGAGGGATTGAGAGGAAGGGGTAAGGTAAGGTTGGGGTTAATTAAGGGAAAGGGGAGAGATAAGGGGGGGGGGAGAGGATGCTGTGAATGGGTTGATTGGGTGAATGGGTAGCAGTAGTAGTAGTAGTAGTAGTAGTAGTAGTAGTAGTAGTAGTAGGACATCAATAAAATAAACAAAAGAAACAACAACAAAAAAGATGAAAGAGTAAAGGAAAGTAAAAGAAAAAGTAACACAAAGTAAAGAAGAAAATTAAAGAGGAAGAGGAAGAGGAGGAGGAGGAAAAGGAAGACGGCCAAAAAGATCCAGGGCTTTTTCATTATCTTTCCGCGTGTGTGTGTGTGTGTGTGTGTGTGTGTGTGTGTGTGTGTGTGTGTGTGTGTGTGTGTGTGTGTGTGTGTGTAAGCTAACTGATCTTTTTCACACCTTGTATCTTCTTGTATTCTGAATCTACGTATATCAATTAATCTAGTTGCCTCTCTATCTATCTATCTATGCATCTGTCTATCTACCCCTCTATGTATCTATCTATCTATATTTCTACGTATCTATCTATCTATCTATGTATCTGTCTGCCTATGTATTCATGTCTATCCATCTACTTATCTGTCTGTCTGTCTATATCTATCTATCTATCTATCTATCTGTCTGTCTCAATTTCCCCCTTGCATCATTTCCTATTTTCAAGTCTTGATAATTTTCGTTTGCTCTTTATCATTCCCTCTTTCATCAGTCATTTTCCTGCTTACACAATCACTCCCTCTCCCTCTCGTCCCTTCTTTCCTTCCTTCCTTCCTTCCTCGCTTCCTCCCTTTCTTTCCGTCCGTCCTTCCCTCTCTCTTTCTCTCTCCCTCCCCCTCCTCCTCCTCCTACTCCTCTCATTTCATTACGGATTCATTTCTTTCCTCCTCCCTTCAAGGACATTTTTTTCCTCCAAAATATCGACCGGAGGCAATTTTCCTCGACCTATATTAGTTTCCACCTTCCCTCCCTTTTTTCCGCCTCCTCCTCCTCCTCGACCTACCTACTTACCTTAACTTACTTTACCTTACCTTACTTTACCTTACCTTACCTAACCTTACTTACCTACCCCCCCTTTTCCCTTTCTACCTTTTTTCCTTCTTCAACCCCATTCCCCTCCCCCCCTCCTTTACCTACCTATCTACCTAACTTACTTTACCCTCCTCCCCCTCCAATTCAATCAGTACTGAATATCTTTAATCCAAGTAGATATTCTCTCTCTCTCTCTCTCTCTCTCTCTCTCTCTCTCTCTCTCTCTCTCTCTCTCTCTCTCTCTCTCTCTCTCTCTCTCTCTCTGTGGAAATCCTTTTTGCTTAATCCTAATCTGCGATGGAAAACAAAAGGATGTCAGATTGCAGGAGGGGAACACGATGGGAGATGAAATGAAAAAAAATGGAAGTTAAAAAAAAGAAGAAAAAAAAGTTGAAAAGAAATTAAAAAGAAGGAAAAATGTGAAAAGGAACGACAAAAAGATAAATGAAAAAGGTAGGCAAAAAGAAATGGAAGAATGGGGAGAAGATAACACACACACAAAAAAGAGGGAAATAGAGAAAATATATGAAAACAGGAGGAAGAGAAGAGAAGAAAAGAAGGAAGAGGAAAACACGATGGAAGTTGGAATGAAAGAAAAAATATAATTAAAGCAAATGAAAAAATGAAAATTGTGAAAAGGACGAAAAAAAATGAATGAAAAAGTAGTAGAGAAAAATGGAGGAAAGGGGAGAAGGGAACATCGGATGACACACAGAAAAAAAAGGAAGAGGAGAAAAAAAATGAAAACAGGAGGAACAGAAGATGGAGAAGAAAAAATACGCAGTTAATATAAAAAGAGAAAGTAACGAAAAAACAAAATAAAGAAAGAAAAAGACAGACAAGACGTACCCAACAAACACAAGTAGCTGCCACTCCCACTCCCACTCTCTCTCTCTCTCTCTCTCTCTCTCTCTCTCTCTCTCTCTCTCTCTCTCTCTCTCTCTCTCTCTCTCTCTCTCTCTCTCTCTCTCTCTCTCTCTCTCTCCTTAACACGTCATCAAATCCGCTGCGTCCCATCTTGGTCTCACCCAATCATGCCCCCCGCCCCCCCTTTTACCCCCCCACCCCCCCACTCCCTCCCTCCCCCCCTCTTCCCGTGACCATTTCCAATCTTACGCTGACGTCACCACCACCACCACCATCACCACCATCACCACGACCACCACCATCACCATCACCACTATCACCACAACCACCACAATAATCATCATCACTAACACCATCACCACCAACAGATGATTCCTTAAGGTAAAAAGTTATTATGATAGTAGTAGTAGTAGTAGTAGTAGTAGTAGTAGTAGTAGTAGTAGTAGTAGTGGTGGTGGTAGTAATCCAGGAATCTATTTATAACTAATATTTTGTCCTTTCTTCTTTCATTATTTTTTTCTTCCTCTTCCTCCTCCTCTCCTTTGTCTTCCTCCTCCTTCCACATGTCTTCCTTATCTCCCTCCTCCTCTTAGTCTAGTCGTCTTCCTCCTCCTCCTCCTCCCCCTAGTTTTATCTTCCTCCCCACCTCTTCATAATCTTGTCTCCCTTCTTAATCTATTCTCCGCCTCCTTGTTCTCTCTCTCTCTCTCTCTCTCTCTCTCTCTCTCTCTCTCTCTCTCTCTCTCTCTCTCTCTCTCTCTCACATGCGCTAAGGGTGCTGGCGACGTCGAGGCGAAGCGAAAGGGGGAGGGGAGGGGAGGGGAAAAGGGGGAGGGGGAGGAAAAGGAGGTTAAGGGGGGGGGGGGTGCAGCTTCTCCCCCCTTTCTTCCCCTCCCCTCCCCTCCCTCTGTCACCACCTCCTCCTCCTCTTCCTCCTCCTCCTCTTCTTCTTCGGCCGTAACCTTGCACGTCAATGAGGAGGAGAAGGAGGAGAAGGAGGAGGAGGAGAAGAAGTGATTGCATGCGTGGGAGATGAAAGGGGAGGAGGAGGAGGAGGAGGAGGAGGAGTGCGTGGGAGTGATGGCGGACAGAAGGAGAGGTGAAGGTGAGGAAAGAGGAGGAGGAGGAGGAGGAGGAGGAGGAGGAGGTGATGCATAACTGTCATGTTTACAAATGTCCCCTTCCCCTCCCTCTCTTCCCCTCACTCCCTTTCCCTTCCCCTTCTCTTCCCCCCACCCCTGCTCTCTTTTCCCTCTTCTTTTTTCCCTCGTGAATCTTTGTCCTTCATTCTTTCCGGTTTTCCCTTCTCTTCCCCTATCCTTAATCTCATTTATATTCCCTTCCTCTCTTTTTTTTTCTCTTCCTTCCCTCTCACTGATATTTTCTTCCTTTACTTTTCCCTTTTTCTTTTCATTCCCTCCTCTGTTTTCTCCTCCCATTTATCTATCCTTCCCTCTCTTCTTCCTATCATTCTCCTTCACACACCTTCCTTCCCCCTCTCCCCTCTTCTTCCTATCATTCTCCTTCACACACCTTCCTTCCCTCTCTCCCCTCTTCTTTCTATCATTCTCCTTCACATACCTTCCTTCCCTCTCTCCCCTCTTCTTTCTATCATTCTCCTTCACATACCTTCCTTCCCTCTCTCCCCTCTTCTTTCTATCATTCTCCTTCACATACCTTCCTTCCCTCTCTCCTCTCTTCTTTCTATCATTCTCCTTCACTCACCTTCCTTCCCTCTCTCCCCTCTTCTTCCTATCATTCTCCTTCACTCACCTTCCTTCCCTCTCTCCCCTCTTCTTCCTATCATTCTCCTTCACTCACCTTCCTTCCCTCTCTCCCCTCTTCTTCCTATCATTCTCCTTCACTCACCTTCCTTCCCTCTCTCCCCTCTTCTTCCAATCATTCTCCTTCACTCACCTTCCTTCCCTCTCTCCCCTCTTCTTCCTATCATTCTCCTTCACATACCTTCCTTCCCTCTCTCCCCTCTTCTTCCTATCATTCTCCTTCACTCACCTTCCTTCCCTCTCTCCCCTTTTCTTTCTATCATTCTCCTTCACACATCTTCCTTCCCTCTCTCCCCTCTTTTTTCTATCATTCTCCTTCACATACCTTCCTTCCCTCTCTCCCCTCTTCTTCCCATCATTCTCCTTCCCACACCTCTCTTCACCTTCTTCCACCCTTCACTATTCCCTCCCCTCTTCCAATCACCTCTTTGTCTCTATCAGCATTCATTAGTTTCTTGCTTTCCCTCCCTTCTTCATTTTTATTCTCTCTCTATTACCTTTTCCATCTCCATATCTCTTATACTTCCACGAATATTCTTTTTTCCCCTCTTTCTCTTGCCTTTTTCATTTTCTTTTTCTTTCTCTTTATTCCCTCTCACCCTTCTCCCTTTCTGCCCTTCCTTCCCTCTTCCCTTCCCTTGTATTTTCCCTCCTCTATTCTTCCCAGTTTTTCATTCTGAATTACCCTTCACCTCCTTTTCCTTCCTCTTCTTCCTTCCCTCTCTCCCTTCTCTCCTTCTCCTATTTTCCTTTTCCCTCTTTCTCCCTCATTTACCTCCTTCCATCCTCCTCCTCCTCCTCCTCCTCCTCCTCCTCTTTCCCACGGCGTGACGGGGCGTGTCTGCCTCTGCGGGTGTGACTCACGCGAGGAGGAAGAGGAGGAGGGGGAGGGTATAGAGGAGGAGGAAGAGGAGGAGGAGGAGGAGGATATTGCAGGAAAAGGGAGTAGGGGAAAATAGGGAGGAAGAGAAACAAGAGGAAGAGAAGGAGCTGGAGGAGGAGGAGGAGGAGGAGAATGGATATAGAGATGGAGACGAAGGATGAAAAAGTGGAGGAGAAGAGGAAAGGAAGAGGAGGAGGAGGAAGAGGAGGAAGAATACAGAGAGGGAAGACGGTGTAGGAAAAATAGGTAGGAAGTGATAAAGGATGAGGAGGAGGAGGAGGAATAAAAGGAGTAACAGAAAGACGAGGAAGAAGAGGAGGAGGAGGAGGAACAACAGGAAGAGTAACAGGAAGAGGAGGAAAGGGGGGAGGAGGTTAACGAGGCCGCGGGGGAATGTGAGGATGAGGAATAGGACATCCAAGGGACCGAGAAGACGTGGAGGAGGAGGAGGAGGAGGAGGAGGAGGAGGAGTAAAGATGAGGGGGTAATATAGGTACGTTGGGGTGAAGACGAAGAACGACAAAAGAAAGGAAAAAGAATGGAGAAGAGGAGGAGGAAGAAGGAGGAGGAAAAAGAAGAAATAATGTATAAAAAGGGGAAATATAGATAGGTAGATAGAGGGGTCATTTTTTTTTTACTTGTTTTCTATTTTCAACAAATTTTCCAACTATATATCTTTTTTTTTTTTACTATACAGACGATTTATTTACTTCCCTTTACCTCTGTGGAAGCCTAATTATTTTTTTTCTCCACAGTTGAAGCTAAATCCTTACTAAGAGTTGTAGGGGGAGGGGGGGGGGGGACTGTATGAGAGGAAAGAAGAAGCAACACAGAAATTAGAGAAGAAAGAAAGAGGTAAAGTAAAGAAGAAAGTTAAAGAAGGAAGAAAGAAAGGAAGGAAGGAAGGAAGGAAGGAAGGAAGGAAGGAAAAATGGAAGACTGGGAAGAAGGTAGGAAGGAAAAAAGAAGGATGAAGGGAATGAAGGAAAGAAAGAAGGAAATATAAGGAGAGAATGAAAGTGTGATAAAAAAGGTAAATAGGAAAAAATGAGCCTGAATGAAAAAAAAGTGGAGAAAAAATAAACATAAATAAACGATAACAACACATAAAGAATGAATAAGGTGGAGGAATATCATTAAAAGGAGAGAACAGGAGTAAAGGACATTAATAAAGAGAAGAAAATTAGTAAGGAATATTAATAAGCAGCAGAACAGGTAAAAAAGAGCATTAATAAAGAAGAGGACAGGTATAAAGAAGATGAATTAGACAGGTGTGAAGAAAATTAATTAAGAGAACAGGTGTGAAGAACATAAATAAGAGAAAAAAAGGTAAAAAAAATGAAACAGAGAGAGAGAGAGAGAGAGAGAGAGAGAGAGATATTAAAGCAAGGTATTACTGTAAAGCTAGGTCATTAAAGCTAAATTATAATACTCATCAGGGAAGTGCACTAGCTCACTCTCTCACTCTCTCTCTCTCTCTCTCTCTCTCTCTCTCTCCATTATTTCAAGTCTTAAGGTCCAAATTAACATTCTGCGGTCGGGAAGTGTAGTGAAGTCTCTCTCTCTCTCTCTCTCTCTCTCTCTCTCTCTCCTTATCTCAAAAGGAGGAAGGAACATTGGACCGAAGCCAGCCTCTCCTCCTCCTCTTCCTCCTCCTCTTCCTCCTCCTCCTCCTCTCATTCTTCCTTTCACTTCCACCCTCCTACTTCCTCTTTCTCCTTCCCTCCACTTCCACCGTGTCTTCCACATCCCTTACAGAGGAAAGCCTAAACTCTCTCTCTCTCTCTCTCTCTCTCTCTCTCTCTCTCTCTCTCTCTCTCTCTCAGCTCTTCCATGACACTGGTTGGAGGAAAGAAATACGATAAATGGAAGAGTTAGGAGGAAAGGAAGGATGGAAGGAAGGAAAAAGGAAGGAAGGTAGGAAGGGTAAGGAAGGAAAGATGAAAGGAAGGAAGGAGGGACGGAAGAAGGTAGAATGGAAGAAAAGTAGGAAGGAGCGAAAGGGAAAAGGGGATGAAGGATGGAAGGGAGGAAAGAAGGAATGAAGGAGAAAAGAAAGGAGGAAAAGGGAGGAAGAGAGGAATAAGTGAAGAAAGAAAGGAAGGGAGGGAGATAGAAAAAAAGAAAAGAAAGGCGGTAGGAAGGAAGAAATAGATATAGAAAAGAAAAAAAAGGAAAGGAAGAGGAAGGGAAATCAGGAAAAAAATAAGAAAGAAAGGAGAAATGATGGAGGGAAGGAAGGAAGCAAATACACACTAACACACAGACAAACAAACAAGGAAAAACAAGGAAATCAAGGCCGTAGAAGGGAAGGGAAGATGAAAGGAAGGGAGTTTAGGAGATGACAAACAAAGAGGAATGTGTTTATTACTCGCTCCTCTTTCCTCCTCTTCCTCCTCTTCCTTCTCTTTATTATTCTTTTCTTTTTTTATTACTCTCCTCGTTCTTCTCTTTAATTCATGTGGCAATAGAGACTGAAGGAAGGAAGGAAGGAAGAAAGGAAGGAAGAAAGGAAGGAGGGAAGGAAGGAAGGAAGGACAGACGGACGGACGGACGGAAGGAAGGAAGAACGGAAGGAAGGAAGGAAGAGAGGAGGAAAGGACGGAATGAATGATTGAAGGAAGGAAGGAAAAATGGAAGAATGGGATGAAGGTAGGAAGGAAAAAAGATAACGAAGGAAATATAAGGAAAAAATAAAAGTGTGATAAATAAAGGTACAGAGAAAAATAAAAATAAAATAAAGGAGAATCACCGAGCAGGAAGGAAGAAAGAAAGATAGGAAGAAGGGAAGGAAGGAAGAAGGAATGAAGGAGAGAGAAGGAAAGAGGGAAGAAAGCAGAAGGATGAAATAAATGAAACGATAAAGAATGGAACGAGAGGAAAGGAAATAAATAGTGGATCAAAGAAGGAAAAAAATAAGGAAAGGAGGAAGGAAGGAAGGAAGCCCGAGATATCTCCTCCTCCTCCTCCTCCTCCTCCTCCTCCCCACGTTTTGCTTGTTCCCCATCTTTCTCTTTCATTAGATTCCTATTTTATTTTCTCTATTTTTATTTCTTGTCCTTCTACGTTATCTGCTTTTCCTCCTCCTCCTCCTCCTCCTCCTCCTCCTCCTCCTCCTCCTCTTCCTCCTCCTCCTCCAATTCGTCTCAGGTTCTTCTATCATAAATTGCCTCTTCTTCTACTTGTAAAAGCCATCCTCCTCCTCCTCCTCTTACTCCCCTCCTCCTCCTCCTCCTCCTCCTCCTCCTCTCCTAATCGCAGGTAATAGAGGGAGGAGACAGGCAAATCAACTAGTTCTCTACAGTCTGTTGGCTTGCAAGGGGAGGAGGAGGTGGAGGAGGAGGAGGAGGAGGAGGAGGAGGAGGAGGAGGAGGTAGTGAGTGCAGTTGGAGCGGAGAAAGGAGGACAAGTGGAGAGAGAGAGAGAGAGAGAGAGAGAGAGAGAGAGAGCAGGCAACACAGAAAAACAGATTCATATTTTATCTCTCCCTCTATCTATCTATCTATCCATCTCTCTCTCTCTCTCTCTCTCTCTTCTCTCTCTCTCTCTACACACACCGATCCATCAGACAGACATCAATTCCAGTTTTTCCCTCCCTCTCTCCTTCTCCCTCTCCCTCTCTCCCTCCCTTCTTCTCTCCCTTCCCGCCCTCCCTCCTTCTCTCCCTCCCCCCCCCCCTCCCCCCACGCTGGAAGGACGACAAGCGGGCAGAATGGACACAAAACTCGCCTCTAATGATCCGTGAAGAGAGAGAGAGAGAGAGAGAGAGAGAGAGAGAGAAGGGGGGAGGAAAAAAGACGCCTCTTTCAATAATTCCTTCCCTCCCCCCTATGTCTATCAAGCATGAAGAGAGGAAGGGAAGGGAATGGAAGGGAGCAGAACGGAATGAAAATGGAGAGTAAGGGAAAAAAGGAAGAGAAGAGAAGGGAAGGGAAGGGAAGGGTATGGTAGGAAATGAAGGGGAAGGAACGGAGGGGAGAGCTCAAAAGAAGACTAAGGAAAGGGAGATAAAGGAAAGAATAAGAGAATTTGAGGATAGGAAGGGTAAGGGAAAATGGTGGAGAAAACAGAAAAACAGGAAAACAATCAACTAGAGAAAAAAAGTGAAAAGAAAAAGAAAGAAGAAGAACAGAATGGATGCGAAAAGGAGGAAATAAAGGAGAAAAGTAATTAAAGTAAGTAAAGTAAGCAAGTACAAATTGAAAAGGGAAAATATGACAGGTAAGAAAGTGAAGTGAAGATAAGAAGGTAGTGAAAGTGAAGAAGGGGAAAAATTGGAAGATTGAAGGTGGAAAGAAAAAGGAGGAGGAAAAAAATGTTTGAGAGAATAAAGAAAAGAGAATAAAGAAAATGTTAACGAAAGAGAAAAAAGACGATACCAAAAACATAAAAGAAGTAAGGACAAAAAATATATTGGAAAGAAAAGGGAGAAAAGAAAAGGGAAATAAAACACTACATATAACATACCAATCAATATATAGTGTTAGTATTTGTCTTAAGGGGATACTTCTTGAAACAGCATAAATTTTGGCAGTGGTAGTAGTAGTAGTAGTGTGTGTGTGTGTGTATGTGTGTGTGTGTGTGTCTCAGTTTCCACCTTTATTTCTCTCCCTTCTATTTCTCCTGCTTGCTTCCCTCTCCCCCCCCCCCCTCCTCAATCTCCTCTTCCTCCTCTCTCGTTCATCTCTCCTTTCCTCTCAATCTCCCTCTCCTCCTCCTCCTCCTCCTCCTCTCGTCTTCCTCCCAAACGTTGCGTCGGTGCGCCAAGTAACGCCTCCCCAGTGTATTAATCAGTCTCTCTCTCTCTCTCTCTCTCTCTCTCTCTCTCTCTCTCTCTCTCTCTCTCTCTCTCTCTCTCTCTCTCTCTCTCTCTCTCTCTCTCTCTCTCTCAATACAATATCGACAACTTTCTTATAAAAACTTCTTCCCAAACTTAGCTAATATTTTCTTCATCTCCGTCCCTGTCTTCTTTCCTTTCCTCCTCTTTCTCTTCCGTCTTCTTTTTTTCCCTCTTTTTTTTCTCCTCTCCGTTCTGGATTTCGCCACACTTTCTCTCTCTCTCTCTCTCTCTCTCTCTCTCTCTCTCTCTCTCTCTCTCTCTCTCTTACACACACAAATATTTCATCGTTTTCTCCACACACATTTTTTATCATCATTTTTTCATCTTTTCTTTCTTTCTTTCTCTTCTCCTAATCCTCCTCCTTCACACTTACCTTCCTTCTCTTTACTTTCCTGTGTCCTGTCTTTCACCTCTTCTCGTTTTTTCCTCTTTCTCTCCTCTCCTTTCTTCTCTTCTCCACACTTACGTACCTGAAAGAAAAAAAGAAAAAGAATTAAAGTGAGAAAAAGAAGAGATAATGACGACACAGGTGAGAGAGAAGCAGGTGACGGTAATTAAGCCGCCGCCGCCTCCTCCTCCTCCTCCTCCTCCTCCTTCCTCTTCATCTCCTCCTCTTCCTCCTCCATTTCGTGTTTGTTTTTCTTTCTTTGATTGATTGTGTGGAAGAGTAAGTGACTGTGTGTGTGTGTGTGTGTGTGTGTGTGTGTGTGTGTGTGTGTGTGTGTGTGTGTGTGTGTGTGTGTGTGTGTGTGTGCTAAGGTCAACCCGAAGTCTAATATGTGTATGGTTTGATCTGAAAGGAAAAGTTGGACAAATACAGATACGAAGACAGGACCACACGAGCGTAAGCCCAGGCCCTGTAAAACTACCACTAGGTAAATACACACACACACACACACACACACACACACACACGCACGCACACACACACAAACACTCACGCACACACACACACACACACACACACACACACACACACACACACACACACACACACACACACACACACACAGGCTGACTGACGTGGCATTTGCCGTGGCATTTTTGGTCTGTGGAAAAGTTAAACACCAAGAAACAAAGAGTGAGAGAGCGTGAGGTTGAGAAATGCCGATATTGAGAGGGAGAGCGAGAGGGAGAGAGAAAAAAGAATAGAGAAAAGAGCGAGTTCAGTGGATTAGAAACTGGAAAATGAAAAAAAGAAAGATGAATGAGAAAAATAAATATATAAATAGTGGAGAATGACGCGAGAAGAAAGAAGAAAATAAAGATAAATAAATGTATAAATAAATGAAGAGATAAGTAGAGGAGTGTATATATGATATATACCCAAATTAATATACGAACTACTACTACTTCTGTAACAATAATTATAACAATAGTAATGGTAATAATAACAATGACAATAATAACAACAATAATAATAATAGAAATAATAAAAATAATAATGATACTAATACTACTGCTACTATTACTACTACTACTGATAATAATAATAAAAATAATAAGAAGAAGAAGAATAAGAATAACAATAATAATAAGACGAAGAAGAAGAAGAAGAAGAAGAAGAAGAAGAAGAAGAAGAAGAAGTTGAAGAAGAAGAAAAAGAAGATAAGAAAGAGGAAGACGTAGAAGGAGGAAGAAGAAGAAAAAGAAGAAGAAGAAGACAAAGAAGAAGAAGAAGAAGAAGACAAAGAAGAAGAAGAAGAAGAAGACTGATGACAAAATAATACCACTGAAACAACTACTTCTACTACTACTACTAACCTTCTTGCCTACCTACCTACCTACCTACTTACCTTTCCTCCCTCCCTACCTACCAACCTGCCAACCAACTTATCTCATCAGCAGTCTTGGGATAACACCTTCGGGCACCTTTTCTCCCCTCTCCCCTCTTTTTCCTCCCCATCTCCCCTCCCCCAAGAGGTCACCCCATATGAGGCCTTCCGTGTCACCCTCTCTTCTTGCCCTTGTCTTCACCCTTCATCGTCTTCACCCTATCAACTCCCTCTTCTTTCTCTCCTTAGCATGCCTAGAATTCTCTCTCTCTCTCTCTCTCTCTCTCTCTCTCTCTCTCTCTCTCTCTCTCTCTCTCTCTCTCTCTCTCTCTCTCTCTCTCTCTCTTTTAAGACATCCTGTGCAATCTTTTTTTTCCTCTTTCCTTATCCCTTTATCACTTTTTTTTCCTTTTTCCTTACGCATTGAACTTACTCCTCCACTGTGAGTATTTTTCCTTCTTTCCCTTCTTTTTTTCCATCTTTATACGAGGTCAACATTTTTTCCGACATTTTTTTCCCTAACCTCTTCAACCTTTCTTCTTTCTCATATTCTTCACAACTACTTCCATCTTCATCTCGTTGTTCCCTTCTTCTGATCCATCTATTAGGGCTTACATTCTTTACTCCCATTTCATCCGACATTTTTTTTTTCCCTAACCTCTTCAACCTTTCTTCTTTCTCATATTCTTCTAACAAACACGTCACAACTACTTCATTCTTCATCTTGTTCCCTTCTTCTGATCCATCTATTAGGGTTTACATTCTTTCCTCCCCTTTCATCCGACATTTTTTTTTTCCCTAACCTCTTCAACCTTTCTTCTTTCTCATATTCTTCTAACAAACACGTCACAACTACTTCCTTCTTAATCTTGTTCCCTTCTTCTTCTTCTCCATCTTTTTACGGTTTACATTCTTTCCTTCCCTTTTTCCCCTTTATCGCATCCCCCAACTAAACCTTTTGCCCATTCTTTTTTTCTTCTTTCCCATTTTCTTCACGACACTCTGTAGCTACTCCCTTCATCATCTCACTGTACCCTCCATTTATATCTCTTTTATGTAGTCTGCATTCTTTCCTCTCTTTTTTTTTATCCTAACGTCCATCAACTTCAATTCGTCATCCTTTCTTCCCTCATAACACGGTGACACCATTCTCTTCTTCCCTTCATTGTCCCTCTCTTCTTTAGCATTCCTTTAACGTATTCTACATTATTTATTTTAAAACATTTTATTAACCTCATCTCTCTCTCTCTCTCTCTCTCTCTCTCTCTCTCTCTCTCTCTCTCTCTCTCTCTCTCTCTTACCCTTCTTCATTTTTCACCTAATTAAGACATCCTCTGCAATCTTTTTTTTTCCTTTTTCCTTATCCCTTTCTTATCACTTTTTTTTCCTTTTTTCCTTACTCATTGAAATTACTCCTCCACTGTGAGTATTTTTCATTCTTCAATTTCCTACTCTCATAATACTCTGACACCATTTCTCTCTTTCACCTTATTGTACCTTTTTTCTTTCTTTTCCCACCTTAAACATTGTCTA
>NC_066545.1:3227676-3237676 GCF_024679095.1 Eriocheir sinensis
TACAACGAGACATGGAGAGAACACAGAGAAAAAATACACAGATAAAGTTCGAACCTAAACACGTAAAAAAAAAATAAAAAAAACTTTCGAGAGTGGATACTGAATAACTCTTTACCTCTTGATGATGATGATGATGATGATGATGATGATAGGATGACCGAAGTGAAATTACACCCCAAAAAAATAAGAAAAATAAACATGTAACTAGAAGAGTAAAACAAGAGAAAAAGAAATTACATCTCAAACTGAATTACACGAGCAATTTTAGTAAAGTTTGGGGCATACACAATAGCTGCGCGTGGCCTCGTTGCTCGTCTCCGTCACAAGGAAAATAAAACAAAACTCACCGAAACTTAATTCTATAAAAAAAGAAAAATAAATAAAAAGAAAAAGAAAGGAAGTTACCGTGATAGTCAAAACAAAACAAAAATCTCCACCATAACAGATAAAAATAAAATAGATATAAAATTGAATTATAAGAAAAAATGCAACAAAAAATACACAAAATTGACACTGTATAACAAAAACCAAGAAAGAAAACTAAACATGAAAAAATAAAATTACCGCTAGATAAAAAAAAAATAATTAAACAGCAAAATCAAACATAAACAGACTTACGACAATATAACACAGACGAAAATTACAGAGAAAACTAAATTGAACCCAAAATAATGTTACCGTCAGTGTTAAAAAAATAAATGCCGGAGAAGAGAAAATACTGTACATACCAAACTGTACTATACAAACAGAATAAACACAAAAAACAGAATGAACAGAAAACAATGAACAAAAATGAACAGAATGAACAAAAAAATAACAGAATGAACAAAAAAAAAAAAGACAAACTAGACACTTTGTAATAGATACACACACAAAAAAAGATTAAAAGAAATGAAAAAAAAGTTACCATCATAGTTAAAAATATCCACATTAAAACAGAAGAAAAACAAGAAAAATACACATCAAGCTAAATTACACAAACGAACATAATTCAACGAAAATAAAATTAAACTTGACACTTCATAACAAAAATAATAACTAAGTGAATAACTACATGACCAAATAAGACTTAAACAGAAGATAAAACAGACGGAATGTGCCGGAGAGAGAGAGAGAGAGAGAGAGAGAGAGAGAGAGAGAGCGCAGAATATAGAAATTTGTGAAGAACGAACTTTAACGAGAGAAAAAAAAGTCCGTAGCAACGTGTGTGTGTGTGTGTGTGTGTGTGTGTGTGTGTGTGTGTGTGTGTGTGTGTGTGTAGGAAAAGAGAAAAACAAGGAACATGGATATAGACACTAGTACATAACAACAACAACAACTCCCAAATGTAGCTGCAGTACTATTTTTTTGTTCTTCTTCTTCTTCTTCTTCTTCTTCTTCTTCTTCTTCTTCTTATTATTATTATTATTATTATTATTATTAGTGTTATCATTATTATTATTTATGTAGTTAGGTACGTCTTGTTGCTATCATTATTTAAATCATTATTATGGACGCTATTAAATGATAAAGATCTCCTCCTCCTCCTCCTCCTCCTCCTTGCATATAATTACATTTCCTTATTTTTTTCTCTCTCCTTCCTCTCCACCATCACTTCCAACTTCCCCTCGAAATCACTCTCCCTCTCAACTCCTTTCCTCCTCCTCTTCCTCTCTTCCATCACTTCTCCCCTTCCTCCTTCAATACCTCCAAATTATTGCTGCCTCTCCTTCCCTCTCCCTCTCCCTCGCCTCTCACACGTTTCCTTCCCTAGCTTACAATTCCTCTTCCCCCTCCTTCCTCCCTTCCTTCATTTCATCGCTATCCAATCCCTTCCTTCCTTCCTCTCTTATTTCTTCATTTCTGTCTATCTCTTCCTCCTACACCTTCTCTTCCTTCATTTCTCTCCTTTTTCTCTTTATTAATTGTTTTCTTTATTATAGCTTTCTCTCTTCGATTCCTTTCTTCCATCACTATCCTATCCTTTCTTTCTTTCTTTCTTTCCTTCTTTCCTTTCTCTTTTCACTTACTTCATAAGCTTTCAATCCCTCCCTTCCTTTTTTCTTCACCTTCCCTTCTTCCTTCTCTCTCTTTTATCTATTCCATTATCACTACCTTCTTCTATTCCACCTCTCTCCCTTCCTCCTTCGTAAAATATCTCTCTCCATTCCTTCTTCTTTCCTTTCTTTCCTTCATTTCGTAAACATCCTATACCTTACCCTCTACTTAAAATTTTATCACCCCCTCCTTCCTTCCTTTCTTTTTTTTCTTCCTTTCTTTTTCCTTCTCTCCATTCCTTCCTTCAATCCCCTCTTTCCTTTTCATCACTCTTCTACCTATCTATTCTTCACTTTCTCCTTCCTTACTTCCTATTTGTCCATCGTAATCACCACTACCATACCACCACCACCACCACCACCACCACCACCACCACCCCACCTCCTCCTCCCTCCCTTCTTTTTCTAAACAAATCCTCTCTCCCTCCTCTTAGCTAATTACGGTCAGGGAAAAAATAGTGGCTTCTAATAATTTAATACACGCCATTACGCCCGGCCGGGGAAGGGAAAATACTGGGGAAGAGGGAAAAAAGTAGGGGAAGAAGAGAAAAAAGTATAGGGAGGAGGGGAGACATACAGGGAGGAGAGAAAGAGTATGGGAAGGAGGGGAAGAAAAAAAGTAATGAAAGGAGAATGAATGAATGGGGAGGAGAGAAAGAGTATGGGAGGAGGGGAGGGAGTATAGGGAGGGAAGGAAGTATGGGGGGGAGGTAAACAGAGAAAGGAAGACAGAAATACAGATAAAGAAAGACATAAGAAAAAAGGACTGGAAAAGATAGAAATAAATACAAATAGGTATTGCTTCATGGCGGTAAACAACAACAACAACAATGACTACTACTACTACTACTACTACTACTACAACTACTATTACTACTACTACTACTGTAAAAAAATAAACCTAGTAGTAAAAACAGTGAGGAAAGGATGTAAAAAAAATTTAAAAAACGAGAACAACAATTAAAGACGAGAAAAAAAAAACTAGGTCATTGTGAGTGTGTGTGTGTGTGTGTGTGTGTGTGTGTGTGTGTGTGTGTGTGTGTGTCGGGATGGATAGATAACCGGGGACACTAAACATCAACGTCCGAAAAAAAAGTAAAAACAAAAATAAAAGTAAAAATTAAAGTGAAAAAATGATTAATTACGAGAAAACGAAAAAAATAAACGACAAAGAAAGACTAGCGAACAACATATTACGCGGCCAGAAAAAAAAAAGAAAAAAAAAAAAAAGCTGTGTGTGAAATTTGAGAGAAGGATCAAAAGCAGAGAAATTCTATATACGAACATTCTCTCTCTCTCTCTCTCTCTCTCTCTCTCGTCACCTTCCGTTATTCAATCATTCTGTAATAGTTTTCATTGTACATTTATTCTGCGACTTTTTATTCTTCGTTTTAAATTTTTCGGACGCATTCCCATTTTTCACTGTAAATTTTTCGGACGCATTCCCATTTTTCACTGTAATGTTTTCGGACGCATTCCCATTTTTCACTGTAATGTTTTCGGACGCATTCCCATTTTTCACTGTAATGTTTTCGGACGCATTCCCATTTTTCACTGTAATGTTTTCGGACGCATTCCCATTTTTCACTGTGAATTTTTCGGACGCATTCCCATTTTTCACTGTAAATTTTTCGGACGCATTCCCATTTTTCACTGTAAATTTTTCGGACGCATTCCCATTTTTCACTGTAATGTTTTCGGACGCATTCCCATTTTTCACTGTAAATTTTTCGGACGCATTCCCATTTTTCACTGTAATGTTTTCGGACGCATTCCCATTTTTCACTGTAATGTTTTCGTAGGGATTCCCAGTCTCAAGTTTAGTCACGCTCCTGTTCGCCCTTACGCTTCATTATCCGCGCAGTGCAATGTTGGGAGGAGGTCGCTGTGGTGTGGCGGCAAAGTGTTTAGGCTGTTGTTGTACGCATTCAAGCTCATTAAACACACGGGACTAAGTTTGTTGCTGTATGCATTTCTAAATACACACACACACACACACACACACACACACACACACACACGCACAGACACACGCACACACACACGCCGGTTTATTTCTACACCCACACTCAAGTATATACATAACCGTAATTAACTGTAAATGCCTTAATGTTTACTTGTATACCCTGATGCGTATCTGTTTACGTTATGTGCGCTAATCCGTACACCACAAACCAATCATTAACTACAACAAAATGAAAAATGATAGACTTTAATAACCTGACTTGAGGGAAAAAAATAATTTGGCACAATAAGGGTAAATACATGAAAATAAATGAATAAGAATGAACCTCCCTTTTCAGACAGCTCCCTTACACATCTCAGCTAATTTTCCGGAGTAATTTTTTTTTTTTTCGCTCTTGCGTACAAACTGAAGAGCTGCGAACAAAATGGCGGTCATACCTTACCCCAAACCATGGACTTGTTACCTGTACTTACCTGAACCTCAAATAGCGTCCTGTAAACCTTTAACTTTCAACTAACACCTGCCTACCAAGCCCTTCGCTTCCCCCCCCTCCAACACGGGACCTTAACCCTAGGGGAAAGAGGAGAAAAGTGTGAAGGAGGAGGAGGAGGAAGAAGAGGAGGAGAGAAAAGTGTGGAATAGGAGGAGGAAAACACATTGGTGGATTAAAAATTTAGTAGTGTCTAAAAAAAAAAAATGCAAGCAAGAATGTGAAAAAAAAAAAAGCGAAAACAACACGAACACAGAAAATAGGGAAGGAACAACTTGGCCAGTGTGTGTGTGTGTGTGTGTGTGTGTGTGTGTGTGTGTGTGTGTGTGTGTGTGTGTGTGTGTGTGTGTGTGTGTGTGTACGCTTGGGTGCATGAATGAATCAACTGACGGACGAGTGTGTACCGAATAAACACACACGTGACAGTCATAACACGGACAGGTACACACACACACACACACACACACACACACACACACACACACACACACACACACACACATACACACGCACGCACACATACAGAGCCCCGCGCGTTTCAAAACGATGCAATAATATTAAAAGTTTGTCTGATCGTATTTCTGTCCCGCTGTTGGCTCTCGGTTCAAGAGGAGGAGGAGGGGGCGAATAGGAGGGGGGAAGAGGAGGAGGAGGAGGAGGAGGAGGAGGAGGAAGACAGGATATCCAGTAAAGAAGAGATAAGAGCGGCATAAACTACCATAAGACTGTGAGGAACAAAGGAATCCTACGCTTTTACTATTACTATTATTACTGCTTTTATTGTTATTATTACTATTATTATTTTTTTTTATTATTATTATTGTTATTATTATTATTGTTATTATTATGATCATTATTATTATCATTATTTTTAGCATCAGCATAGGATCATCTGCTTTCTACCCGATAAGCCCGAGAGAACTGGCGAGATTATAATAATGAAACAAAAAAGTAAATGATTCAATTTAATGTTGTAATAAAAGTTTAATAAGAGATGAATCAAATGTCACGCAATTAAGCTTACTGACGGCAATAAACTACTACTACGACTACTACTACAACTACTACTACTACTACCACTACTACTACTATTACTAATACTACTACTACTATTACTACTACTTCTACTACTACTACTACTACTACTACTACACTACTATTCTTGTGCATAAAGGTAATAAAGTAATACAATACAACAGTTGATAATACACTACAAAATACAACACACATACACAAAAACAAAAAAACTCAACATGACAACACAACATAACACATCAATAACTAACAGCCATGGGCGAATGTACGTTTACTCCAATCCTTTTAACCAAATTTCTCCGGCTCAGCAAGTTTATACACACCGACAACTTACTTCTATCTGTCGACGATTTTCCTCTACTAAGTGTCTTCAATCTGTCACGATTTTTTTTTTCTCTCTCCGTCAACAAGTTTCTATCTGTCACCGATTTCCTTCATTCAGTCAACAGATTTCTATCCGCTAACAAAATACTTTTCGCTAACTTCTTCTTTTTTTCCAATCGGCTAATAATCTTCCATTTGTCAACAACTTTCTATGTTCAACGTTTTTCTAACCATCACGTTTGTTTCAGTAAAAAAAAAAAAATCAATCCGTCAAGTTTCTTTGTCCAAAAAAAAAAAAAAATCTCTGTCAACAAAATCCCTTCGCCCACACTCTCCAAGTCTGGGTCTCCTCTTCACGGATTCGAACGCGGCGCCGCTCAATTTGTAAACAGACAAAAAGCAAAAATGGGCAAGAGGATCCTTCTCTTACGGCGAGGGAAGGACAAAAAAGAGAGGAAAAAAGGGGAAAGAAAAAAAAATAAGCCGAACCTTTTTCCTCCAACCTGATGCGATCTCTCTCTCTCTCTCTCTCTCTCTCTCTCTCCGGAGCAGAAAGTTTGGTCATCTGTCTCTATTCCTCAGCAGCAGGAAGGGGGGGAGGAGGAAGGGGAGAGGAGGAGGAGGAAGGGGAAGAGGAAAGGAAGGTGTTGGGTTGAGGATGGGTGGTGGTGGAAAGGTATTTAAAAAAGGTGTTGCTATGACAGTTATTTTTGCTACTACTACTATCGCTACTACTACTGTCGCTACTACTACTGTCGCTACTACTACTGTCGCTACTACAACTATCACTACTACTACTACTGTCGCTACTACTACTGTCGCTACTACTACTGTCGCTACTACTACTATCGCTACTACTACTGTCGCTACTACTACTGTCGCTACTACTACTATCGCTACTACTACTATCGCTACTACTACTGTCGCTACAACTTTTACTACTGGTACAACAAACCCATCGTCAGTTATCATTATCATTACTGTTAACATTCTTATTTTTATTTTACTAACGCCGCCTCTTTCTCAATATCACCATCAAGCGTCCTCGTCCCTTCCCGCCGCCTTGCAAACATCATTCGACATTAAAAGACGTTAAAAAGATACGCGACTCCGTGAAAAGTTTGTGCGCGGAAATTATGTTTAAGGAGAGAGAGAGAGAGAGAGAGAGAGAGAGAGAGAGAGAGAGAGAGAGAGAGAGAGAGAGAGAGAGAGAGAGAGAGAGAGAGAGAGAGAGAGAGAGAGAGAGAGAGAGAGAGAGAGAGAGAATACTTTAAATGTTTCTATATCACGAAAAAAATAATGCCGTTTGATCTCATTTATTTTAATCATGTATCTTGTATTTATTCCTTTATTCTTACTTTTGTCTTGTGTATATAGCGGTTACAGGCTTTGAAAATTAAAGTGGTATTTGTACTCGTCCGCCGCTACCACTGCACTGTTTAATAATAATAATAATAATAATAATAATAATAATAATAATAATAATAATAATAATAATAATAATAATAATAATAATAATAATAACCAGTTTTCATATAATCAGTGCAAGAAGGGAGCTTGATTCCAGTCTTCATTAAGCTTCTCTGGCTGTCGTGGCCGGTCCAAGACGCTGGTTTGAGGCTGTGTACTTGCTCCCTCAGTTCTTTCAAAAACCGAAAATACCGACTCCCGGGCGCTGTTGCTGGTTCGTGTCAAGGTTGTCCAGACGCTTTTGCACATCCTGTTCGCGTATTGTGATAATTTCCAGAGGCGTGATCCCCGGCGGTGGAATGAGACCCGCGGGGATGGACTTCTACTTCGCGGCTGTGAACACGGACGCGTAGACTTTGCTCCTGACGCTGGTCACGTGTCTAGCATGTCCTGAGTTAGGCAAGGCGGCCTCGTCTGTCAGGAGACTAGCGGTGTTGTAGTTTTGATTTTCTCTTTTGTTCTAATGCTTCGTGTGGGTCTTGGCTTCGCGCGTTATTTTCTTTTCATTGTCGTGTTTACTACTTTGGATTAGATTTCGACAAACTCTCAGGCTGTTTCGATACTGCTCTGCTTTTCATCATCATTTTTAGTTTTACTGACTTTTTATATAGATTTCCAGTCATCAACGGTAGATCCACGGCGCCGTTTCCTTTCCTAGATTTCATGGAAACTGTCGTCCTCTCTACTTGAATGAGCATAACCCTAAAGGTGCTTCACGCGTTGTCGAGTGTTGGTCCTAGGCCGCAGGGGGGGCAGCAGTTCACGTCCTGGAATGAAATTAGCTTTTCTGTAATCTGGTATCACGGACACGTTGTCAATAGGTTTGTGCTGAATACCGATATTAAACCGAATTAAGTGGCGATCGCAACCACTTCATTTCTCGCCAACCTCAGTCGCGCATGAGGCCATTGTCTGCCAACAATACCAGATCCAATGTATCAATCTCCTGCGTCGGAGGAGTTACAACTTGAGTGAGAAATGAGGCCTCCACCATTCTGATGAGTCTGTTTACATAAAGGCCAGTCAACGTAAGAACAAATAAAGTTACCAAATATAAGCGTGATTCTGTTTCGTGATAAAATGAATCTCGTCGTGAAGGGAAGTGCCGTCAGCTGCTTGTTGTTTTATGGGGTTTGTACATAGTTGGTGATGTTATCTTTTTATTGTTGTTGCTGTTACTGTTGTTGACGCTGTTGATGTTGATAGTGTTGTTGACAGCGGTCATCTCCACGAAAACGGAAACGTGTTTTTCTCTGCGTCCTGTTGGCCTATTTTTCTTGCTCTCTTAACTGACTCTTGGTCATCCTCTCTTAGCAGTTTCGGTGAAACTTTCTCTGTTGCGCTACACATATCGAGGGCCTTCGATATAGTCTGGCACCAGTCTTTGCTTTCTAAACTGCCCTCTTTCGGATTCTATCCCTCTCTCTGTTCCTTTATCTCCAGTTTCCTTTCCGGCCGTTCTATCTCTGCGGTGGTAGACGGTCACTGCTCTTCCCCTAAACCTATCAACAGTGGCGTTCCACAGGGCTCTGTCCTATCACCCACTCTCTTCCTGTTATTCATCAATGATCTTCTTTCCATAACAAACTGTCCTGTCCACTCGTACGCCGACGACTCCACTCTGCATTATTCAACTTCTTTCAATAGAAGACCATCACAACAGGAAGTACACGACTCCAGACTGGAGGCTGCAGAACGCTTAACCTCAGACCTTGCTATCATTTCCGACTGGGGCAAGAGGAACCTGGTGTCCTTCAATGCCTCAAAAACTCAATTTCTCCACCTATCAACTCGACACAATCTTCCAAACACCTATCCCCTATTCTTCGACAACACTCAGCTGTCACCTTCTTCAACACTAAACATCCTCGGTCTATCCTTAACTCAAAATCTCAACTGGAAACTTCATATCTCCTCTCTCGCTAAATCAGCTTCCTCGAGGTTGGGCGTTCTGTATCGTTTCTGCCAGTTCTTCTCCCCCGCGCAGTTGCTATCCATATACAGGGGCCTTGTCCGCCCTCGTATGGAGTATGCATCTCACGTGTGTGTGTGTGTGGGGGGGGGGGGGGGGGGCGCCACCCACACAGCTCTTCTGGACAGAGTAGAGGCTAAGGCGCTTCGTCTCACCAGCTGCCTCGTACAGGCCTACCGGCCTCTTGTAGACTCCTGCGTTCTTATGTTCTTATGTTCCTACTGATAGTCTTCTACCTCTTAAATTCCGCCGCGAAGTTGCCTCTCTTTCTATTTTCTATCGATACTTCCACGCTGACTGCTCTTCTGAACTTGCTAACTGCATGCCTCCCCCCCTCCCGCGGCCCCGCTGCACACGACTTTCTACTCATGCTCATCCCTATACTGTCCAAACCCCTTATGCAAGAGTTAACCAGCATCTTCACTCTTTCATCCCTCACGCTGGTAAACTCTGGAACAATCTTCCTTCATCTGTATTTCCTCCTGCCTACGACTTGAACTCTTTCAAGAGGAGGGTATCAGGACACCTCTCCTCCCGAAATTGACGTTGCTTTCGGCCACCTCTTCTGATTCTTTTATAGGAGCAGCGATTAGCGGGCTTCTTTTTATTATTGTTTTTTTTTTCCCTTGAGCTGCCTCCCTTGTTATAAAAAAAAATTACGGCAGGAAGCGTACACTTGACTTAACACACTACGCCTCCCTTTTTGT
>NC_066545.1:3242676-3250176 GCF_024679095.1 Eriocheir sinensis
GAAAAGTTAGTGAAGTTGATGAGGAAATGAGTTAAGGCGAAAATCAGATGAGGAAGAAAGGAGGAAGAAGGAAACGGAGGAAGAGGAGGAGAAGGGGATAATGAGGAAGTGAGAGAGAAAGAGAAAGAGAGGGAAATCGGGTAAGGAGAAAAGAAGAGAAGAAGGAAACGGAGGATGAGGAGGAGAAGGGGATAATGATTAAGTGAGAGAAAGAGAGAGAGGAAGGAGGGAAAGAAAAGTTATAGAAGAAAAGGAAACAGGAGAAAAGAGAAAAAAATATATATAAAGAAACTAATCATATAAATAAGAATAATACAAAAAAATTGCGAATAATAATAAGAAAAAACGATAAATGAAGAGGATGAAGAAGGATGGAAGGAAGGAATGAAAGGATGTAATAAAGTTGGGAAGGAGGGAGAAGGAGAGGAAAAGAGAGAAAGAAAGAAAATAAAAAGATACTACAATCAACCATGTATTTTTCCACCATTTATAACCCACCTAGAAACTACTCTCTCTGGTTGCTGCTAGGGGACAAAACTGTTTATATATTATCATTTTTGTCCTCAGTCCCGAGAGAGAGAGAGAGAGAGAGAGAGAGAGAGAGAGAGAGAGAGAGAGAGAGAGAGAGAGAGAGAGAGAGAGAGAGAGAGAGAGAGAGAGAGAGAGAGAGAGAGAGAGAGAGAGAGAGAGAGAGAGAGAGAGAGAATACAAAAAGGCAGCAAATGAGAAGGAAAGAGAGTTGAAAGAAAAAGAAAGAAAGAAAAAAAGAAAGAAAGAAACCAAGATAGTAATAAAAAAGACATACAAAGAAAAAAAAACATATGACAAAAAAAAGAGAAGAAAAAGAAAGATACAGAAATACAAGCAAAAAATACAAGAAATGAGATAGATAGATAGATAGATAGAGAGACACAGAGAGAGAGAGAGAGAGAGAGAGAGAGAGAGAGAGAGAGAGAGAGAGAGAGAGAGAGAGAGAGAGAGAGAGGTAAGTCTGCCCTAACTCGGGTAATTCGCTCACTTTACGAGGTGGTGTCGTCGGGAGGTCGCGGGGGAATAAAAGAAAGAAGGAAATAAAGTAAGGGAATTAAGGCAGAGGATTAAACTTGGGGAGGAGAGCGAGTGGAAAGAAAAGAAAATGGGAAGAAACAAAAGAAAAGAAAAAGAAAATTAAGAAGACAAAAAAACACGCTAGGAAGAGAATGTAGGAGAGAGAGAGAGAGAGAGAGAGAGAGAGAGAGAGAGAGAGAGAGAGAGAGAGAGAGAGAGAGAGAGAGAGAGAGAGAGAGAGAGAGAGAGAGAGAGAGAGAGAGAGAGAGAGAGAGAGAGAGAGAGAGAGAGAGAGAGAAGAAGAAACATAGAAGACTAAAACGCCAGAATGAGAGAGAGAGAGAGAGAGAGAGAGAGAGAGAGAGAGAGAGAGAGACACGAACAAATAGACAGACAGACCGACTGGCTGATGGACACGACAAACAGAACCCTTCCCAACACCCCCCCCCTTCTCTCTCTCTCTCTCTCATAGACTTTTATTGTTATTACTTATGAATATTTTTTGCTTATGGGAAGGGTTATTACTCTCCCTCTTTTATTTCCCTCTTTTTTCCCTTTCATTAAAGAGAAAAAGAAGATAATAAAAGAGAAAAAAGGATAATGACGGAACTGCATTGGCCATAAAAGCGAGAATTAAGGAGAAGAATGACTAAATGACGAACCTTAAGGAGGGAGTCTTGATGCGTTATTAGTGTTTTATGAAGAGTTACGATTAATGAAGGTGAGGTCAGGTGAGAGAGAGAGAGAGAGAGAGAGAGAGAGAGAGAGAGAGAGAGAGAGAGAGAGAGAGAGAGAGAGAGAGAGAGAGAGAGAGAGAGAGAGAGAGAGAGAGAGAGAGAGAGAGATATGGAATGCAGACGGATATACATGCTGATACGTGCGTTAAAAGAGAGAGAGAGAGAGAGAGAGAGAGAGAGAGAGAGAGAGAGAGAGAGAGAGAGAGAGAGAGAGAGAGAGAGAGAGAGAGAGAGAGAGAGAGAGAGAGAGAGAGAGAGAGAGAGAGAATGCAGACGGATATACATGCTGAGAGCTGGTTTAAAAGAGAGAGAGAGAGAGCGAGAGAGAGAGAGAGAGAGAGAGAGAGAGAGAGAGAGAGAGAGAGACTTCAAGGACGCTGTCATGATTGCTTAATAGAAATTATCTCGCACACGCCTTGACAGAGAGAGAGAGAGAGAGAGAGAGAGAGAGAGAGAGAGAGAGAGAGAGAGAGAGAGAGAGAGAGAGAGAGAGAGAGAGAGAGAGAGAGAGAGAGAGAGAGAGAGAGAGAGAGAGAGAGAGAGAGAGAGAATAACAAGATGAAACACGTATTGACAATCACGTGACACTGCCTCCCCCCCCCCCTCTTTTCCCCCTGACCCCCCTAAAAAAGAAAAGAAAAAAGAAAAATACGAAAAATAGCGGAGGGAACGAGAAATATTTTTGGCACTGAAGCGAATCGAGGCAGAGGAGAAAAAAAGAACAAAAAGATGAAAAAGAAAATAACAAAAATAAAAAGAACATAAGTGAAAGTAAGACAATCAAAGTCAGAGGAGAAAAAATCGGCAAGAATATAAACAAAGAAAATTAAATGAATAAATAGATAACGAGGAATAACGACAAAAACAATAAACGGTGATAAACAAAAAAAAAAAAATACACGTGAATAAACAGCATAAACAAAACAAATAAACAAATAACGTGAAATAACAACAATAAGAATAATAGTCGATAAACAAAACTGAGGAAAAATAAAACAAATAAAAAGAAATATGAAAACTTACCCCAAAAATTAAAATGAGAGAGAGAGAGAGAGAGAGAGAGAGAGAGAGAGAGAGAGAGAGAGAGAGAGAGAGAGAGAGAGAGAGAGAGAGAGAGAGAGAGAGAGAGAGAGATTAGCATTAAAATGAAAATCAAAGGAACTACGAGAAACTAGGTCAAAAAAGCAATAAAGATAGAGAGCGAGAGAGCAAAAAAGTGAGGCGGATTATCAAGCAGGAGGAGGAGGAGGAGGAGGAGGAGGAGGAGGAAGAGAAAAGGAGAAAAGCAAGAAATAACATTAGCAAGCAAGGAGAAAAAGTAAAATATAAAAAAAGAGAAAGGAGAGGAGATAGAATGAGAGAAGACGGAGGAGGGAAGGTAAGAAATAAGGTTAAATAGAGAAGAGGAGAAAGAGAAAGAAAAGAAAAAAAAGATGGTGATGACGAAGAAGAAGAAGAAGAAGAAGAAAAAGAAGAAGAAAGAGGAAAGAAGATAAAGAAGTAATTAGGTTAGTAGGGAAAAATAATAGCAAAGAAAGAGGAGAAGGAAGAGGTGAAGAAAACGCGAATTGAAGGAGAGAGAGAGAGAGAGAGAGAGAGAGAGAGAGAGAGAGAGAGAGAGAGAGAGAGAGAGGCAGGCACACACATGAGCTTGAACAATAAACTGAATGACAAAAGTTTTAACGAAATGTGGGTGACTTTCCGAGCGGCGAACGCAAGCTCAGTTTATATGTTCCCTTTGTCCCCTTAGGCTCGGGAGGGGGGGGGAGGGGGGGGGAGGGGGGATGGAAAGGGTAGAGGGGAAAAGGGATGACAGGGCTGAGGAGGAAGGGGAGGAACGAAAGAAGAGGGGTAGGGAGAGATGAGTGGAGGGGAATAGGGAGGCAAAGGGAAGAGGAGATGGGGTGACGGGACTGAAGGTAGGGGAAGGCGAAAGAAAAGAGGGGAGGAAGAGATGGGAGGTGGAGGAAGAGAGGGGAAGAAACGAGGGTGGAAGAGGGAGGAAAAGGAATGGCAGAGAGGAAAAACAGGAATGAAGGAAGGGGAGGAAGGAGGGAAGGAAAGAGGGCGGAAAAAGAAGGGAAAGGGAGGAAAGAGAGAAGAGAAACAGGGCAGAAGGTAGGAGAGGGGAAGAGAGAGGAGGTTAAGAAGAGGGGGAGCGATGGAAGAAAGAAGAGGGTGACAAAAGGAGGGAAAGGGAGGAAAGAAAAGGGATGGAAAAAAGAGGGATGAAAGAGGTAGAAAAAGGGAAAAGAAAATGAGAGGTAGTTTGATAAAGGGAAGAAAAAGGGAGGAAGGAAGGTGTAGGAAAGGGAGAGAAAGGACAGAAGGAAGGAAAGGGAGAGTTTGGGTAATTAAAAATAGGGAGTGGAAGGAAGAAAGGGAAGGAAAGGAAAAAAGATACACTTATTCTCTCTTCTTCCTCTTCCTTCTCGTCTCCTTCCCTCTCATCATCCTCCCTCTC
This sequence comes from Eriocheir sinensis, assembly GCF_024679095.1. Lineage (NCBI taxonomy): Eukaryota > Metazoa > Arthropoda > Malacostraca > Decapoda > Varunidae > Eriocheir > Eriocheir sinensis. The sequence goes on from NC_066545.1 coordinate 3,246,925, forward strand.
ATTACTTTTTTTCCCCACCCTCTCTCTCCCTTCTTCCATTCTTTACTAATTTCTTTTCCAATAAACTCACAAAGCTTCCCTAATTTACTGCTCCTCATTTTTATCATTTATTTTCCTTCTCACTCTTTTGTCCGTTCTTTTTTGCTTCTTCTTTTCTCTCTCCTCCATTCTTCTAATTACACTTTTATTCGTATTTTTCCATTTATCTCGAATTAGCTTCTCTCTCTCTTCAGAAACGCAATCACCTCCCCTTTCTACTAATTTACCTTTCCTTCTCACTCTCCCTTCCTCTCCCTTCTCCCTTCCTCTCCCTTCAACACTCCCTCGGTGAGAGTTTGCCTCCCCAACACTGATCATTCACTCTCCCTCCCTCCCTAATTTATCCCTCTGTTATCCTCTCCCTTCCCTCTTCCCTCTTTCGCTTCGATGAGGAGGAAGAGGAGGAGGAGAGGAAGATGAGGGTTAGGTTGTCGGTGAAGGAGGTGGGAAAGTGAGGGAATGTGGGATGCGAAGGAGGAGGAGGAAGAGGAGGAGGAGGAGGAGGAGGAGGAGTGTGTAGTTGTTTGATTTTCCTCTCATTACCATTTTTCTCTTCTTTCCTTCATTATCTCTCAATTTCTCTTTCATAATCAGCCTTGCCTCTCACTTCAACGCTATCTATAATTAGCTCTCTCTCTCTCTCTCTCTCTCTTTCACAAGGGGAAAATTTCAATAGTGATTCATATCGTGATTTCCAAGTGGAGGAGGAGGAGGAGGAGGAGCAGCTTAAGACTTCTCACCTTGGCAACGTGTGGTCGCTATAGCTACACACACACAAACACACACACACACACACGTCTCGAGAATATAGGTATGTATGTATGTATGTATGTATGTATGTGTGTGTGTGTGTGTGTGTGTGTGTGTGTGTGTGTGTGTGTGCTAATCATCATTCCTTCACCCTTTTTAATAATTCCCTTCACTTCTCCAACTTTTCTCTCTCCTCTCCCTCCTTCTTTCCCTCCCTCTCTCCCTCCCTCCCTCTCCCCCTCCCTCTCTCCCACCACCCTGTCCATCACCATTACCTCCTGCCTTCTTCCTTCTCGTCCTTCTCTCCTCTTTCAACATGGAGAGAGAGAGAGAGAGAGAGAGAGAGAGAGAGAGAGAGAGAGAGATCCATCTAAACTGTTGTTGTTTTTACATTGTGAAAATTAGGTGTGATGTTTTTTTGTGCTTTATCTCTCTCTCTCTCTCTCTCTGGTATTTCTGTTGCTTCTTCTTCTGTCGTTCTTGTTCTTGTATTATTGTTATTATTATTATTATTATTATTATTATTATTATTATTATTAGTAGTAGTAGTAGTAGTAGTAGTAGTAGTAGTAGTAGTAGTAGTAGTAGTAGTAGTAGTAATAGTAGTAGTAGTAGCACAAGTTGTATTAGTAGTTGTTGTTGTTGTTGTTGTTGTTGTTGTAGCTGGAAGAGAAAGAGGAGTAGTAGTAGTAGTAGTAGGAGGAGGAGGAGGAGGAAGAGAAGAAGAAGGATTAGTAATAGTAGCAGTAGCATCAGAAGTAGCAGTAGTAAAAGGAGTAGCAATAACAGTAACAGTGGTAGTAGTAGTAGTAGTAGTAGGAGTAGTAGTAGTAGTAGTAGTAGTAGTAGTAGTAGTAGTAGTAGTAGTAGTAGTAGTAAGTAGTGGTGGTGGTGGCTGTTATCGTCGTAAAGTTTTAATGGCAGCACCAGCAGAAAGAGTACCATTCCGTATCATTAATTGAACAAAAAACTAGAGCATAACAGTTTAATTCACACACACACACACACACACACACACACACACACACACACACACACTCACACTAATCAGGTCACTCTTTCTCTCCACTTCTCTTCATCCTTCACAACCTAAATTTACCTAACCCACTTACCTGTACCTCCATACCTACCTTACCTTACCTACCTACCTACCTACCTACCTACCAACCAACCTCTATCTACTTTACCTACACCTACATGCCTTCCTCCTTACCTTACCTATACCCACCTAACTGTTTATTCATAGAGTTAGAGAGTACTTTTTCATGTGATAGTGAATGATTGTGAAAGTAATGGTGATAGTGATGATGATGATGATGATGATGATGGTGATGATGATGATGATGATGATGATAGTGGTATTAAAGTCATCATCTTACCCCTCTTCCTTTCCTCACCCCATTACCCTTTACCTTCTTCACCCCTATCTTCTTCCCAGCCCCCTTCCCTCTCTTCTACAGCTCTCCCTTCCCTCTCACAACCCTTATTTATCCTCCTTCCTTCGCCTCTCTATCTCACACCTCTCCCCTCTATTTTTTTTTCTCTCACACCCGCATCTCCTCATCTCAGCTTGTCTCTCAACATCACACTTCTGAAAACTACGGTGGTGGTGGTGGTGGTGGTAGTAGTAGTAGTAGTAGTAGTAGTAGAGGATAGATACATACATAGATACAGACTGATAGAGAAAGAGGGAGAAAGATAAAGAAAGGAGGGGAGAAGGAAAGAGAGGGAGAGAGGAAGAAAGAGAGAAAGAGAGGAAGGGTTTGTAACAGAGAGAAAGATAAAGGGAGAGGGAGGAAAGAGTAAGGGAAAAAGGAAGATGGATAGAGAAAGGGAGGTAGGAATAAGGGAAAGAAAAGGAAAGATAGAAGAAAAGGAAAGGGAAAAAGAAGATAGAGATAAAGAGAGAGGGAGAGAAAGAGAGAAGAGGAAAGGGAGGAAGAAAAAGAAGGGAAGAAAGATGGGGATGGAAAATATGGAAAAAAATGGAAAAAGGGGGAGATAGATAAAGATAGGGAGGATTAAAGAAAATAAAGAAAAAGTGACAAGGGAAAGAAGGGGGGTGGGAAGGGAGGGGAGTTAGGGCATTCATGGACAGGACAAAACAGGTGAGGGGAGGGAGGGGGAGGGGGCAGCGGGCAGGTAATTGGCTCATTAATGACATTGTAATTACCTGGTTGAGGGGACGGCGGCCAATCAGCCTCATCCTCATTACCCTCATTGCGTCATCCCTCAGTGGCGAGCGGCGGAAAAACGAGGGAAGGGGGAAACGGAAAGAAAGGAAGGAGGGGAAAATAAAAGAAAGGAAGGAGGGGGAAGGGAGAAAGGGAAAGAAAGGAAGCAGGGGAAAAGGAAAGAAAGGAAGGATGGGAAAAGGAAAGAAAGGAAGGAAGGGAAAACTATGAGGGAATGGGGGAAAAGGAAAGAAAGGAAGGAAGGGAAAACTATGAGGGAATGGGGGAA
>NC_066545.1:3260176-3320176 GCF_024679095.1 Eriocheir sinensis
GACAACCATCTTTATTTAATATTACAAACTTTACTTAACATTTTATTTTGTTAACAGAGCTTGTGGTTGATACGACTATCAACCACCGTCGCCTCAAAGTCCAGGTCAGCAATGCGGGTGGTTTTGGGTGCAGGTGACCTGGTTCCTCTCAGGCAGACCAAGGCTGACCTCAGGAGGGAGAAGGACAGCCTGCATCTCATCCAGGCGACCACACTGCTTCTTGGCTGTTGTTTCTTATCCGCCAGTGTTTCGGCGAGTCTTGCGTAGAAGCTCTGCGCCCTTGGTCCCATCCCTCCTGCCGTCGTGAATACTACCGGGGTGAAGGAGCCCTGGTCCACATTCTGTATTCTTTCTTCATATGCTTTGTTCTCTTGTTCGTTTCTTCTGTGGGCTGCATCAAGGGTCAGGTCTCTGTGGCAATGGGCCATGGGATCAAAGATCCTTATATCAAAATATGCCCTTTGTCCACGAGTCCAAAACCCTCTGGCGCTAACATCCACTCGTGCTTCGTTCGAAACATTAGCGGTGCGTCTGGCGAGGTGTTCGCCTTGCAGAGGGAGCAGCATGGGTTCCACAGTCACGTCGTGGCAGACTTCTTTCAGCATCTGAGCTGTTACGTCTCTTACTTCATCATGTCTCATGCAGACGAAACCTCCTCTCTTGCATGTCATGGCATGATTTTGGTTGAAGGGTGAGCCACAGTTACACATGTTTGGGAGCCCATCCACTGGCCAGCCATACCTGAGGGCAAGGGCATCAGTAAATTCTTTTTTGTTTAAGTTGAAGCCTTTTGCCCTGATAGGTAGTGTGGTTAGCCAGTTTGAAGCGCCCACTTCCTGTGCAATACTACTACTACTACTACTACTACTACTACTACTACTAAAATTACGATCATCCCTTTTCTTCATTCTACTCCTCCTCTTCCTCCTCCTTTCCACTTTCTTCAATTACACCTCACTAATCCTATCTACCTCCTCCTCCTCCTCCTCAGAGTAGACAGTGAAGCAAGGGTCATTACCGCCTGGCACCTCAGATGACACTAACAGGAGGAGGAAGAGGAGGAGGAGGAAGAGGAAGAGGAAGAGGAGGAGGAGGAGGAGGGAAAAGGAAGAAATTGAGTGAAGAGAAAGGGGATGGGTGAGAGGATAAAGAGACAGTGGTGATGGAGAAGAGGAGGAGGAGGAGGAGGAGGAGGAGGAGGAGGAGGAGGAGGAGGAGAAAGAGGAGGAAGAGGAGGAGGAGGAAGAGGAGGAGGAGGAGGGCCATAATCACGTCATGACAAACACATCCCTCCTCCTCCTCCTCCCTTCTCTCTCTTTCCAACTCTCTGTGGGAGGGAAAGGGAGAGAGAGTGTGTGTGTGTGTGTGTGTGTGTGTGTGTGTGTGTGTGTGTGTGTTTGTAGTTAATGGGAGGAGGAAGAGGAGGAAGGGGAGAAGGAGGAAGAGAAGAAAAGGGAATGAGAGATGAAGGGAGGGAAGGGAGGGAAAGAAGGGAGGGAAGGGAGGGAAAGAAGGGAGGAAGGGAGGTATTGGTGATGGAGATTTAATTATGGAGAGAGAGAGAGAGAGAGAGAGAGAGAGAGAGAGAGAGAGAGAGAGAGAGAGAGAGAGAGAGAGAGAGAGAGAGAGAGAGAGAGAGAGAGAGAGAGAGAGAGAGAGAGAGGAATAAGGTAATTAGTGATAAGGGGATAGAGATAATTAATGAAGAGAGGAAACAGAGAGGCGAGGTGATAAATAATAATGGAGGATAAAAGAAAACGAAGAAACATGATTAATAAGGAGGAGAGTGCGGGGAAAAGAGGAGAGAAAGGAAGACAAAGAAAGAAAACAAAAGAGGAAGACAAAGAAAGTAAAAAGGAAGACAAAGAAAGAAAACAAAAGAGGAAGACAAAGAAAGTAAAAAGGAAGACAAAGAAAGAAAACAAAAGAGGAAGACAAAGAAAGTAAAAGGAAGACAAAGAAAGAAAACAAAAGAGGGAGACAAAGAAAGTAAAAAGGGAGGAAAGAAAGAAAACAAAAGAGGAAGACAAAGAAATTAAAAAGGAAGACAAAGAAAGAAAACAAAAGAGGAAGACAAAGAAAGTAAAAGGAAGACAAAGAAAGAAAACAAAAGAGGAAGACAAAGAAAGTAAAAAGGGAGGAAAGAAAGAAAACAAAAGAGGAAGACAAAGAAATTAAAAAGGGAGGAAAGAAAAAAAACAAAAGAGGAAGACAAAGAAATTAAAAAGGAAGACAAAGAAAGAAAACAAAAGAGGAAGACAAAGAAATTAGAAAGGAAGACAAAGAAAGAAAACAAAAGAGGAAGACAAAGAAAGTAAAAAGGAAGACAAAGAAAGAAAACAAAAGAGGAAGACAAAGAAAGTAAAAAGGAAGACAAAGAAAGAAAACAAAAGAGGAAGACAAAGAAAGTAAAAGGAAGACAAAGAAAGAAAACAAAAGAGGAAGACAAAGAAAGTAAAAGGAAGACAAAGAAAGAAAACAAAAGAGGAAGACAAAGAAAGTAAAAGGAAGACAAAGAAAGAAAACAAAAGAGGAAGACAAAGAAAGTAAAAAGGGAGGAAAGAAAGAAAACAAAAGAGGAAGACAAAGAAATTAAAAAGGGAGGAAAGAAAAAAAACAAAAGAGAGGAAGACAAAGAAAGTAAAAAGAAGACGAAGAAAGAAAAAAGGAAGACAAAGAAAGAAAACAAAAGAGGAAGACAAAGAAAGTAAAAAGGGAGGAAAGAAAGAAAAAAAGAGGAAGACAAAGAAATTAAACAAGAAAGAAAGAAAAGGAAAAAAAAGAAAGGAAAAATAGACAGTGCAAAGATAGGAAGAGATAAAACAAAGAAATTAAGGAAAAGAAAAGGAAAATGGTAGACAAAGAAAGAAAAATAAGAGGAAGACAAAGAAATTAAAAAGGGGGTAAAGAAAAGAAAAGGAAAAAGAAAGGAAAAATAGACAGTGCAGACAAAGGTAGGAAGAGACAAAACAAATAAATTAAGAAAAAGAGAAGAAAAGGAAGACAAATAAAGAAAGAGAGGAAGACAAAGAAATTAAACAAGAAGGAAAGAAAAGGAAAAAAAAGAAAGGAAAAATAGACAGTGCAAAGATAGGAAGAGATGAAACAAAGAAATTAAGAAAAAGAAAGAAAAATGAAGCCAAAGAAAACAAAAAAGAGGAAGAAAAAGAAATTAAAAAGAAGGAAAGTAGGAAAATGAAAAAAGGAAAAAATAAACAGTGCAGACAAAGATAGGAAGAGACAAAACATAAAAATTAAGGATATACAAAAATCCTGAAAAAAATATTATTAAAAAAGGAAAATAAGGGAGGAAAGGAAAACAAGCCAGAAAAAATAAGCGTAATAGTCAAGTGGAAAAGAGTCCTCAAAAATAAAATATAAACAGCAAACAAGAAAATAAGAGAAAGGGAGAAAAACAGAAATAAAGAAAGGAAGAAAGGAACAAAATTGGCAACAAAACAACAACGAAATGGGAGGGGAAAGACAACAAAGAAGAAAAGGAGGGGAAAGAAAGGAGAGAAAAGAATAAGAGTGGAGAAAGAAGAAATGAAAAAATAAAAGAAAACGAAGGAAGAAAGTAAAGAAAAATCCAAAATAGAGGGAAAGAAGGACGGGAGAGCTGAAGAAAAAAAGAGGAGAGGGAAAGAAAAAGAAAAGAAAATGAAAAAGAACTACAGTGGAACAGAAAAACACAAATACAATAGCACAAAACAAAACAGGAGGAAGAAACGGAATTGAGAAAAAACTGGAAAACAAAACTAAACGAAGAAAGAAAGAAAATAGAAAAAAAAACAGAAGGAAGTTAAACGTAGAGGAGAAAGCAATGGATAAAATAAAAACGAAAGCAAGACAGAAAGAACCAAATGAAGTAATAGAAAGAAAACAAGGGGAAGAAAAGAGGAAGGAGAAGGAAAATGGCGAGAATGGATTATTTTTATTGGGCAAGTTGAACCATTTTCCTGTTTAGAGTGTCCATTTGTCTCCGTGTCAGCTGATGACGGGGGGAGGGGGATGAGGGGAAGGAAAGGGGAGGGGGAAAGGAGGAGTGGGGAGGGGGGAGAAGGGAAGATGGAAGGTAGGGGAAGGGAAGGGGGAGGCAGGAGAGGGAGAAAGCAGGAAGTGGGAGAGGAGAGGAAGGGAGGAGGAGGTGGAAGGAAGGGAAGAGGAGGGGGAAGGAATTGCGGGGGAGATGGAAGGAAGGAAGGGAGGGAGAGATAGAAGGAAGAGGACGGGGAAGGAAAGGGAAGGAGGTTAATGTGAGGAAGGAGGGAGGAGGAGGAAAATGATGGAATGTGTAAGGGCAAGAGAGAGAGAGAGGAAAAGATAAGGTGAAGGGAGAGGAAAAAGAGGGGAACGAGAAAGAGAATTGAGTGAGAGGGGAAAAGATGATGAAAGGTAGATAATGGAGTGATTAGGGGAAGAATGAAAATGAAAAGGAGATGAGAAGGGGAGAGGCAAACGTTGAGAGCATGTACGAAACGAAGGGAGTGATGAAGGAGTGATGAAGGATGGAAGAAGAGAACGGAGATAAAGGAGGGAGAAAGGGATGGGAAAGAGAAGAAAGAAAAAAGGCGAGACAAGAACAAGATTGAGGAAGGGATGAAGGATAAAAAAGGGAAGAAGGAAAAAGAGAATGAAAAAAAGAAAGGAAAGAATGACAAAAAAAGGAAAAGACATAAGGAAAAAAGAAAATAAAGGAAAGCAGGGATAGGGAAAAGGGACAAATATGGTAAGAAAGGAAGTAATGGAGAAAAAGGAAGGAAGGAAAAGGAGAGCAAGGAAAAGGAAAAGGGAGTAAAGAGGAAAGAAAGAAAAAAAAATAAAGAGAAAGAGGAGGGAAGGAGTAAGTCAGGAAAGATGGAAGGAAAGAGGAAGGAAGGATGAAAGGAAAGAATGAACGGAAAAAAAAGGGAAAGGAAAGAAAGAACAAAAAGAGAAAAGGAAATACAAGAAATGAGGAAATGGGTAAGAAAGGAAGCATGTATATAAGAAGGAAGAAACGAAAAGGAGAGAGGAAGAAAGTAAAGAAAAACAGTGGAAAGGAAAGGGGAAAGGAAGGGCTGACATGAAGGTAAGAGGTAAGTAGGTAGCTAAGTAGGTAGGCAGGAAGGTAAGATAGGGAGGGACAGGTGGACGCAGGTAGGAAAGAAGGCAGGTAGAGATAGGAGGAGGAGGAGGAGGAGGAGGACGAGAGGGGGAGGCTCAGGTGTGGTGTCAGTGAGGCAATAGAAACGATGATTTCCCCCCCCCCTCTCTCTCTCTCTGCCCCTCATCCCACCCCCCCTCAAAAAACCCTCCACCACGTTCTTGTTCAATCCATCTTCTTCCCCCTCTTCCTCCTCCTCCTCCTTCTCCTCATCCTCCTCCTCCTCTTCCCCCTCCTCCCCTCTAACTCCATCTCTTCAATCCCCATACTACATCCTCCTCCTATTCCTCCTCCTCCTCCCCCTCCTCCTCCCTTGTGCTCAATACCAGTGATGCATTTCTCCTCCCTTCCTCTCTCCCTTCCTCCCTCCCTCCCTCCCTCCCCTCCTCCCTTCTCCCCCCTCCCTTCATTTCGTCTTCCCTCCCTCCCAAGTGACCTGTTGTCTCTCTAGGTCTGGAGAGAGAGAGAGAGAGAGAGAGAGAGAGAGAGAGAGAGAGAGAGAGAGAGAGAGAGAGAGAGAGAGAGAGAGAGAGAGAGAGAGAATGTGAATCAGAAGAAACGAGATGAAAGAAGATAAGGAGTAGGAAGAGGAAGAGGAGGAGGAGGAGGAGGAGGAGGAGGAGGAGGAGGAGGAGGAGGAATATGAAGTGGAAGGAAGAAAGGAAAAGAGAAACACCAAGATCAAAACAAACACAACGAAAACAATGAATAATAAAGAGAAGAAGGATCGAGAAGAATAAGAAAGAAGGAATAAGGAGTAAGAAAAAGAAGAGAAAGAAGAAAATGTGAGAAAAAGAATAAGGGAGAAGAGCCAATGAAAATAATAATGAAAAAAAAGTAATAATAATGATAATAATAATAATAATAATAATAATAATAATAATAATAATAATAATAATAATAATAATAATAAAAATAAAAGAAAGGCAGGAGAGAGAGAAAGAGAAAGAATATTAATGGAAAAACTTTGGACGAACAAGACAGACCACAAACGAACACACACACACACACACACACACACACACACACACACACACACACACACACACACACACACACACAAGGAAGAGATACATACATACAGACAGACAGACATAGCGACAGACAGAGGGGGAACACGTGTAAAAACAATAACAAAAAGACATTAAAAAAACGAAAGTGTAACAAATTATTCAACGAGCAAACACCCACGCAAGAACAAACACACAAACAAACAGGTGTCCAGAAAAAAAAACGAAAGAAAAAAACAATGAAAAATGCTAAAAATTCCCACAGTAGTAAAGAACAAGGGAAAAAAACAAACAAAATAATATAACAATAATCAAAAGAAAACAAAAAACGAGGGGAGGAGGAGGAGGAGGAGGAGGAGGAGGAATTAGTGGAGAAAAAATAACCAAAAACACAGAGAAACAGAGAAATTAAGACAAAAGAAGGAGACGTCAAAAAGGAGGAGGAGGAAGAGAGGAGGAGGAGGAGGAGGAGGAGGAGGAGGAGGAGAAGGAAGAAACGTAACCCAGGACACAAATTCCTCCCCTCTCTAAGCACCACATTACGACCACACAAACCCCTCTCCCCTCTCCCCTCTTTCCTCCCCTCTCCCCTCCCTTCCCCTCCTCCTCCGTCTCCACCCTCTCTCCTCTCTTCCTCTTTCTACGGCCCCCGAAGGACTAACAAATACTTCCCTCTCCCCTCGCCTTCAGGAGAGAGAGAGAGAGAGAGAGAGAGAGAGAGAGAGAGAGAGAGAGAGAGAGAGAGAGAGAGAGAGAGAGAGAGAGAGAGAGAGAGAGAGAGAGAGAGAGAGAAGACAAACAAGACGTGAAACCAGAAAGAAAAAACAAACTTACACCATAGTTTAATAGGTTGGGCAAACAAACAGACAGACGGACAGACAGACATACAGACACACAGAGAAAGAAAGAAAAAAAGAGAGGAAAAAAAAGAAAGACAGGGTGAAAGAAAGATTAGTCGACTCAACGACAAAAGAAAGATAAAAAAGAAAGAAGGAAAAGACAGTTAAATAGGAAAAGAAGAAAAGTAAGATGAAAAGAAATAAGTAAATGAAAGAGAATGTGTGTGTGTGTGTGTGTGTGTGTGTGTGTGTGTGTGTGTGTGTGTGTGTGTGTGTGTGTGTGTGTGTGTGTGTGTGTGTGTGTATGAATGAAACCATATGTGCGTATCTGTGTATGTATGTATGTGCGTATGGATGAAAGTGTAAACCTCGATGTACGTTTCTTTGTAAGCATGTACGTTAAAGATTTGTGTACGTATGTGTGTGTGTAGATCTGAGCAATTTATGTGTGTACGTGTGAGTGAGTGAGGTCAATGGTTCCCGCGAGAGAGAGAGAGAGAGAGAGAGAGAGAGAGAGAGAGAGAGAGAGAGAGAGAGAGAGAGAGAGAGAGAGAGAGAGAGAGAGACAGAGAGAGAGAGAGAGAGAGAGAGAGAGAGAGAGAGAGAGAGAGAGAGAGAGAGAGAGAGAGAGAGAGAGAGAGAGAGAGAGAGAGAGAGAGAGAGAGAGCAAACATAGGTCTCGTGTCAACAAGCGAATGTTTTCTCCCACAAAGAAAGAGAGGGAAGAAGAGAGAAAAGAGGGGAGAAGAGGGAAGGAACGGAGAGGGAAAAGGGAAGAAAGGGAGAGGGAAGAGAGTAAAAACGATGAGGAAAAAGGGAAGAAGGGAAGAGGGAAAAGGGAAGAAACGATGAAGGAGAAGAGAAGAAGGGAAAAGGGAAGAAACGAAGAGGGAAGAGAAAAGAATGGATGGAGAAGAGGAAAAAACCTGAAAGGAAGGAAGGAAGAAAAGGAGAAGGAAGTGATAAAAGGGGAAGAAGGAAAAGACAAATAAAAGAGGGGAGAAAATCATAGAAGTGTGAGAGGAAGAGAGGGGAGGTAGAAAAGGAGAAAAAAAATATTAGAGAAGGAAGAAACGGGAAAGGAAAGGAAGGGCATGAGAAAAAGAGAAGAAAGGAGAAGAAAAAGGGAACAGAAACAGAAGAAAATGAGAGTAGGAAGAAAAGCTGATAAATAGAGGAAGATGGGAGGAGGAGGAGACAGAAAAAAAGAGAACGATTGACAGCAAGTAATGAAAGAGAAAATAGGAAGAGATGAAACAAAAAAGGAAGCAAAAGGAGAGAGATGAGGAAAGAAACAAAGGAAGAAAGGGAAAAAAAGCAGAAAAGGGATAAAAAAGGGAGAGAGAAAAGGGAGATAAGAAAAATATGAATAAAGAAGATTGGAAGAAGAAAGAACCGACATGGATATTAAGAGAGGGGAAACAGAGAAACCAATAAAGGAGAGGGAGAGAGGGAGAGAAAATGGGTGGGAGGGAGGGAGGTAAAATGGGTTGGAGGAAAGGGAGGGAGGGAGAGGGATCATGATAAATGTGATTATTTCCATATATTTATTTTTATCGAAGACACACATTCTCTCTCTCTCTCTCTCAAAGCCAATACTGCGCAAGACTGGCAAGGATATTGAAAAGTATAAAATGTGTATGAGAGAGAGAGAGAGAGAGAGAGAGAGAGAGAGAGAGAGAGAGAGAGAGAGAGAGAGAGAGAGAGAGAGAGAGAGAGAGAGAGAGAGAAAGTTGTTGCAAGCTGATAATGACTTCGAGATTTTGCGGGATTGAGAACTCTTATATATCCCTCCTTTCCCTTCCCTTCCCCTCCCTTCCCTTCCCTTCCCTTCCCTTCCCTTCCCTTCCCTTCCCTTCCCTTCCTTTCCCTTCCCTTCCCTTCCCTTCCCTTCCCTTCCTTTCCCTTTCCTTCCCTTCCCTTCCCTTCCCTTCCCTTCCCTTCACTTACATCCTTTCTCTTCCTTCCCTTCCTTTCCCACTCATGCCCTGCTTTATCCCTTCCGTTTCCTCCTCCCTTTCAATTATCTTCCTTTCCTTTCCCTTCCCTTCCCCTCCCTTCCTTCCTTCTCAATCTCCTTCCCTTCTCTTTGCTGTCCTCCGTTCTCTTCTTTCCTTTTCCTTCCTTTCTTCTCTTCCGTCCCCTTGCCTCTCCATCCCTTTTCTTCCTCCTTCCATTCCTTTCCCTTTCCATCCTTTTTCTTTCGTTTCCTTTCCTTCCTCTCCCTTCCGTTCCCCTCCTTTCCCTTCACTTCACTTCCCTTCCTTCCCTCTACTCTTCACTAATTTCCCTCTTTTCCCATTCCTCCCTTCCTGCCTCCTCCTCCTTCCCTTTCCTTGCCTCTTCACTCTTTCCCTCCCGTCTCATTCTTTTCCCTTCCTTCCCTCCGTCTTTTCCCTTCTATTTCACTTTCCCTCCAATTTCCCTTCCTTTCCCTTTCTTTTCTCCATACCCTCTTTCTTTCTCTCCCTTCTTACCCCTCTTTTCATCCCCTTTCTTTCTACCCTTTTTTCTCCTCCCCTCCTATCCTCCTCCATTTCCCTCCTCCTCCCTCCTCCCTATCCTTATCCCTCCCTCCTCCTCTCCTCTCCTCTCTCCTCCCTCCCATAGCTATTAAGAAAATGGAAGGGATGGAGATAATATTCTTCTGACTGGGGAGAGAAGAGATAGAATGGAGGAGGAGGAGGAGGAGGAGGAGAAAGGAGAAAGGAAAAGAAAGTGGGAAGAATAGAAAAATGTCAATAAATATATACATGGAGGAAGATGAAAGTGGATAAGGAAATGAAAAAGAAAGAACGAAGAAAGTAAAAGAAAGGAGGGAAAAGAAAAAGAAAAGAAAAGAAGGAAAGAATGAAAAGAGAAAAGGAAAAAAGAAAATGAAGGAAAAAGTAAAATACAGGTGAAAAGAAAAAGAAAGTAAAAGGAGAAAAATTAAAGGAGGAAAGTGTGAGAGAACGAGAAGAGAAAACCAAGAGAGGAGGAAATGGAGGAAAGAGGAAGAGAAGAGGAGGGAGGAAAAAAAGAAACAAGATTAGGAAAAGATAATGGAAAAGGAAGATGAGGAATAAGACTAAAAAGGAAACAGAGGAGGGAGAGGAGGAGAAGGAGGAGGAAGACAAAGAGGAAGAAGGAGGAAGAGGAGGAAGGATAAAAATGAGAGAAGGGAAATGCGAAGGAAGGAGAGAAGGAACAGTAATGGAGAGAACGGATGTGTGGAGGAAGAGGGGAAGAGAGAGAGAGAGAGAGAGAGAGAGAGAGAGAAGAGGCTATCCCTTATCTGTGCATCTAATGGAGAAATGGACACTTTATCTCTCTCTCTCTCTCTCTCTCTCTCTCTCTCTCTCTCCAATTCATAAGGTATCAAACTTTATTGCATTGTATTGTATTTTTGACGCGGGTTCGGAAGGAAGGAAAGAAAGAAAGGAAGGAAGGAAGGAAGGAATGAATGAAGGAATGAAGGAAGGAAGGAAGGAAGGAAAGAAAGCAGGAAGAGGACTGAATGTATGTCGGAAGTGAGGGAGAAAAAGGAAAATGAAGTTAAGCGAAAAAAAAACTTGGAAGAATACATATGAAAGAGAAAGGAAGGAAGGAAGGAAGGAAGGAATGACGGAAGTGAGTGAGAAAGAAGGAAAATGAAGTTAAAAGGAAAAAAACTTGGAAGAATACTTATGAGAGAGAGAGAGAGAGAGAGAGAGAGAGAGAGAGAGAGAGAGAGAGAGAGAGAGAGTTAACCATTGACAACCACTGACAATACTAGGTCTAAAGTAAAAGGGAAGAAAGGAAAGGGAAAGGAGTGGGGAGGGGGAGAGGAATGGGGAGGAAAGGGGGAGGGGAGGAAAGGAGGGGGAGGTAGACAGGTAAATCAAAAGTCTTCCCTTGCCAAGCAGCTTCCATTTAGATTATGACGGGAGGGAGGGAGAGGGAGGTAGGGAGAGAGAGGGAGAGGAGGGGAGAGAGAGGAGATAAAGTAGGGAGGGAGGGAGAGAGAGGGGAAAAAGGGTGGTAGTGAGGGAGATACGAAGGGTAGAACTGAGGAAGAGGGAAGATAAGGGGGAAAGGAGTGAGGAAGGGAGAGGAAGAAGGAGGAGAGATGAGGAAAGGGAACGAAGATAGAATTACGGAAAAATAACGAAGAAAGAATGAAAGAAGGAAGGGATAACAAATAAAGGCGAAAAAGAGAAGAAAGAATTGGAAAAGGTGAACGAATACCAAGAAAAAAGACTAAAGAAAAAAAAAAGCAGGGAGGAGGGAGAAGAGGAAGAGGAGGAGGAGGAGGAGGAGGAGAAATGGTGAATACGATAGAAAACAATACAGACAAAGAAAAGTGGAGGAGAGAAAAAGGAAATAAACGAAAATAGAAAGAAGAAAAGACACAATAAAGAACACTACAATATTACCTAATGAAATAAACAAAAAAATAAAAGAAAACTATTATATCTTGCCACAAAAATAATAACAAAAGAACAAGTTAAAAAAAAAGGTCAACACAACAACGAAACAAAAATAAAGAGCAGATAGTCTCGATATATACCGCCGCTAGGGAAACGGCTGACCCACTTTTCATATGTTCCGCTGAAGAAGTCTGGGAAGTTGGATAAACATGATCGCGTGTTCCTGAAGCCGTGCGGGTATCGGAAATGATAACAGCGTCCTCGAGGAGCCTGATAAGAGTTTAGATGTAATATTCTTCTCCAGGACTGAGGAGGAGGAGGAAGAGGGGTCGGAGGAGGAGGAGGAGGAGGAGGAGTACTCTCTCTCTCTCTCTCTCTCGTATCCCACAGAGAAATGAAATAAACATTTAATACTGTGACGCTGCAAGAGAGAGAGAGAGAGAATATTTGAGTGTGCAAAACAACGTTCGAAGTGTACGTAAACTGTATATACTCTCTCTCTCTCTCTCTCATATTGCCTCCTCAATCCCTCACTCTCCTCCTTTCCTTCCTCACTTCCTCGTTTCCTTTCCCACGACACAAGAAAAGCTGCAATATTGATCTATATAAATGTCAAATACTCTCTCTCTCTCTCTCGACCTATTTTTAAACGACACTCGATCTTTCACTGACACAAACACAGACATCTCAATTCTCTCTCTCTCTCTCTCTCTCTCTCTCTCTCTCTCTCTCTCTCTCTCTCTCTCTCTCTCTCTCTCTCTCTCTCTCTCTCTCTCTCTCTCTCTCTCTCTCGGTTGGTCAATGGTTCCTTTCCACTTCATTCCATACTCTCACACTCGACCTCTCCCTCCCTTCCTCTCTTCCTCCCTCTCCCTCTCTCCCTATCCTTCCTTCTCTCTCCCCTTTCTCTTCATCTCTCCATCCCTTCGTTCCTCTCTCTTCCTCTTCCTCCCAGCCTCTACCTCCCTCCCTTCTTCCCTTCATTCCCTCTCCCTCCCTTCTCTTCCCTCTCTCTCTCTCCATCCTCCTCCCTGTTTCCTCCCCCTCTCCTTCTTCCTCCCTCCCTCCCTCCTCCATCAGAAGCCGTGTGAGGATTTTTTTCTTTTTTTTACAGCCGAGTCCGTCAGTTCGTCAATTTTTTTATGGCAACTGTGAAAAGGGCACGGTGGCCTCTCTCTCTCTCTCTCTCTCTCTCTCTCTCTCTCTCTCTCTCTCTCTCTCTCTCTCTCTCTCTCTCTCTCTCTCTCTCTCTCTCTCTCTCTCTCTCTCTCTCTCTCTCTCTCTCTCTCTGTATGTATGTGTGTATGTATGTCTGTATGAATGTATGTATGTATGTATGTTATGTATGTGTGTGTGTATGTATGCATGTATATATGTATGTATGTATGAATGGAGTGACAGACTGACAGACAAATTCTTCTGTTTTGTGTAATTTTTTATCCTCCTCCTCCTCCTCCTCCTTTCCCCGTCAATAAATATCGTTTCCCTCCCTTCCCCTCTCTCCCTCCCCTTCTTCCCCTTCAACCAATCACCATTTTTTTCCTCCATCAATCATCCGCTTCTTTTTTGCTCTTCCTCCTCCTTCACTCCTCTCTCCTTCCCCTTACTTTCCTCTTCCATCACATCTTACTCTTCCCCCCTCCTTCATCCTCCTTTTCTTTCCTCTAATTTTTCTTCCTCTTTTTTATTTCATCCGCCTTTTTTGTTTTGTTTTCCCTCCTCTAAATCCTCCTCCTCCTCCTCCTCCGTAAGACAAGTAAAAGCAACGTCGAATATTTAACCAACTTTTCCCTCTTCCTTTCCCACATTTTCCCTCCTTTCCTCCTTTTTTTTTACATCCCTATTTTATTTCTTTCCCATATTTTCTCACCATTCCTACTTTCCTTTCTTCTCTTTCTTCCTCTTTCACTTCATTTCTGCTTTCCTTTTCTCTCCCACACTTTCGTTTCCTTTCTCTCGTCACCCTCGACAGATTTATTTTTTTCTTTATTTTTATTTCTTCCTTTCATTCACTCTTTCCATTTGCCGGAGTCCAAAAACAATCTCTTTGGCCTTTCCTCTTCTTTTATTTTTCTTTACTTGTTTCTCTTTCATTCAAAACTGTCTAATTCCTCATTTGGACTTGACTTGTAAACAGACACTTGGTAATTATTAGGGAAGTGTGTGTGTGTGTGTGTGTGTGTGTGTGTGTGTGTGTGTGTGTGTGTGTGTGTGTGTGTGTGTGTGCGTAGTTGTTGTTTTTGTTAGTTTATTACGTATATTCACTTTCGTATTGCTTTGATCTATAAGAAAAACGATAAAGTACACACACACACACACACACACACACACACACACACACACAGACCTTTTTGCACCATCAACCTTTTTCATCGTGCAACACTCTCTCTCTCCCTCTCTCCTCCTCCCTCCTCCCTCCTCTCCCTCTCCCTCTCCTCCCTCTCCTCCTCCCTCCCCTTTATTCCCTTCCCCAGATGGCTATACTAGGGAAAAACCTGCGACATACAACTCTCTCTCTCTCTATCTCTCCGGAAGCATACACGTTCCCTTACTTCTGACTGTACACACACACACACACACACACGCACACACACACACACGCACACACACACACACACACACACACACACACACACACACACACACACACACACACACACACACGCACACGCAGCTTGCATCAGCGCCTTGCCTTTCCTGTTGTGAGAGAGAGAGAGAGAGAGAGAGAGAGGATCACTACTCCCTCTATCTTCCTCGCTCAGGTGACTTCCCTTCCACTCTGCTCTAATCTGGTCGCGTTTACCTGTCCTCACCTGGCTGATCACGCCATTCCCAGCCTCCTCCTCCTCCTCCTCCTCCTCCTCCTCCTCCTCTTCAATCCCTACCGCCACCTCCTTTTCTTTTTCAACTTTCCTTTTTTTTCATTTTCATTCCCTTTTTTCCCTACTTTTCTCACTCCCTTTATTCCTTTTTTCTCATTTTCTCATCCCATTTTCAGTTCAAGTCCTCCTCGGCCTCTTGCAGTCTCCCGTGTTCTTATGTTCTTATATGTTTCAGGCACACCGCAGCACGGCTACAACCTACAGACATGTTATTTTACATCTGATGAGTGAGGTGTGGGAACAGTAAGCTGAACAGGATACTGGAGCTTTTTTTATTTTATTCAACTACATACACTGTTTGCTGACCCTTTTTCGTTTGTCTCAGGCAGCCTGCAGCACGAGTACAACCTGAAGACATTAGTTTCCCCCACAGCTTAGGTCACCAGTAGCGTAAGTTAAGGGTAGTAATTTCCTCTTATTTCTCTCTTTACTGTAAAATTTCCATGTCCCTTTCTTCCTTAAAGGCACATGGTGTTCTAACTATTTCCTGCCGGCACGTTACCGGAGGGAGAGGTGGGTGGGGAGGAGCCTTCATCTATTCTATCTTGTCCTACCACACGTAGATCACTAGTAGTAGCGGTAGTAAACAGACACCCTCACCATAGACCGACAGGTCTTCTGGTGTGTGTTCTTCCTATGTATTCCTATGTATTCTCCTATGTATGCTCCTCAACCATCATTGCCTCTTACTTTTCTTCCTCAATTTCCCTTTTCTTTCTCGTACTTTCCTGTCTCTTATTCCATTTTCAACTCATTAGCCTCCTCCTGTTTCCATGTTTCCTACTCCTCGTCCTCGTCCTCCTCCTCCTCCTCCCTCTCCATCTGACAGACAGACTTTCTACTACCTGGGGAAAAATGGAGAAGGATATCTACGGTTGCCTGGGGACACCTGGGAAGATAAACTATGGGAACCTGGGGAATCAATCAAGAGAAGGTGTGTGATGGGTACCTGGGGACACCTGGGAAATTTGGGGAAGATGAACTGGGGTTAACCTGGGGAAGGGTATCAGGGGAAATGCGGGGAAGGTAAACTGGGAAATATAAAGAAGGCGAACTGGGGAAGGCTGGGGAAGGGTACTTGGAAATATGAGGAGAAATACCTGGGGTGATATGGGGAAGATGAACTGGGGAATATAGAAGAGTAAGTTGGAAAATGCGAAAGATGGCCTGACAAAATATGGGAGAGATGAGCGAGGGAACAAGGGGAAAGTATACCAGGTTACTTGGGGATATACGGGGAAGATGGACTGGGGTAACAGGGGGCGGGTGGGTACCTTGGGGAATCTGAGGAAGGTAAACTGGGGAAACCTGCATGGGGAACGGTCTCGAGGGAAATATGGGGAAGATAGACTGGGGTAACTAGGGGAGGGTGGGTACCTTGGAGAATTTGAGGAAGGTAAACTGGGGAAACCTGCATGGGGAACGGTCTCGAGGGAAATATGGGGAAGATAGACTGGGATAACAGGGGAAGGGTGGGTACCTTGGGGAATTTGAGGAAGGTAAACTGGGGAAACCTGCATGGGGAACGGTCTCGAGGGAAATATGGGGAAGATGAACGATGGAAAAAATGGGGAAGGGTACCTGGAGGGAGTATGAGGAAAGAAGGTAAGGTAAAGTTGTGGGCATACGCTATAGCTGCGCGTGGCCTCGATGTTCATCTCCGTTGCTTGGCCTTTCCGTGTGTGGTGGGTTGGAAGGTGAACTGGGGAGAAGGATGACAAAAATTATTCGAAGGCTAAGGTTACGAGGAGACTTGATCGAAGTCTATAAATGAATGAAGGGCTTTAACCCGGTAGCTGCGGGGATCATGTTTCTTAAAGGCCCCTCTTAGCGAATTAATGAGAGAAAAAAATCATCGCTCTCGCAAACCACTTCATAATATATATCAACGCATTTGTGATCAGTTTGTGCATCATCTATTTTGAGGGGTTTATATCATGGCAAAAATGTGGCCAGTTGCTGGTACACGGTAAAGCCACAAATTTGGCCCGTCGCTGCTACCGGGTTAATAAAGGGAATGTTAATAGGATTTTGGCTGTAAAAAAGCCAGGAAGGACACGTAGCGATGATTTTAATTTAGATAAATTCAGATTCAACAAAGCCATTGGCAGGCATTGTTCTACTAACAGAGTGGTGGATGAGTGGAACAGGTTTGGCAGTCATGTTGTGGGTGCCAATACCATAGATACATTCAGGAAGAGGTTGAATAAATTCACAGATAGTGAGGTAAAGTGGGGTTAGGCATACAGGAGCTGCCTTGTATAGGTCAAC
Source organism: Eriocheir sinensis (assembly GCF_024679095.1). Taxonomy (NCBI): domain Eukaryota; kingdom Metazoa; phylum Arthropoda; class Malacostraca; order Decapoda; family Varunidae; genus Eriocheir; species Eriocheir sinensis. The sequence continues at coordinate 3,276,716 of NC_066545.1, forward strand.
CGGCTTCTTGCTTACGTTCTTATGTTCTTATGTTCATATGTTATGAGAAAATGAAATTGGGGAATGCTGAGGAAAGTAGTCACTGTACCTGGGGAAACCTGGGGACTTTAAAATGATTGTAAACTGCAAATGCTTGAGAAGAAGAATATCAGGTGAGGAGATGATGATGAAAGTAGTGGTGGTGATGACGATAGTGATGATGATGATGATGAAATACGCGATATAGATAGGACAATAAGCAGCTTAGTCCATCCCCTCACCCTCTCTCTCTCCCCTTATCCTCCCCCTCCTCCATTTGTTCCCTGTTCTGCTTTTCTCTCTTCTTTCCTTCCCTTCGCTCGTAATCCTGCTTCGTCGCGCTGCCTGTTTCTCGCCCTTTTATCATTTCTCTCTTATTCCTTGATCGCTCCACCCTGTTATCCGCTTCTCCTCGTCACTTAATCCTTTCTACCTTGTGTTCTCATTTGCACTACATCCTCCTCCTCCTCCTCCTCCTCTTCTTGTTCTTCGTTTTCTTTGTTATCTTCAAGTTCTCCTTCGACTCCTATTATTCTTGTTCCTAGCGATCCTCCTCCTCCTCCTCCTCCTTCTCCTCCTTCCTTCCTTTCGGTCCTCCTTCATATATTTATTCAATTTTTGTCTGTTCCCTCTCTTTATCCGATCACACGCATCTTGTTCCGAACCCGTTTTTTTTTTTTATTCTTAATTCTCTCTCTCTCTCTCTCTCTCTCTCTCTCTCTCTCTCTCTCTCTCTCTCTCTCTCTCTCTCTCTCTCTCTCTCTCTCTCTCTCTCTCTCTCTCTCTACTACCTCTTACCTTTATTTCAATTACCTCGCATCCTTCCTTTTTCTCTCCCTTTCTTTCTTTCCTTCCTTTCTCTTTCTCTCTCCATCTCTCTCTCTCTCTCTCTCTCTCTCTCTCTCTCTCTCTCTCTCTCTCTCTCTCTCTCTCTCTCTCTCTCTCTCTCTCTCTCTCTTCCATCCCTTCTCCTTTCCCTTCTTCCCTTCCTCACCCCCTTCTTTTATCTTGTGCTCTTTCCTCTCCCTCCTTCACATCTCTTTCACCTTTCATTTTTTCCCTCTCCCTTCTTCCATTCCACACCCATTCCTTATTTTCAATTTTCTCTATTCTTCCTTCCTTTCATCCTTTTTATTATATTCTCGCTAGTCCTCCTTCCATACACCCTTTCCTTACGTTCTCCTTTCTTTTCCTCTTTCTCCATCCCATCCTCTCCCGTTACATTTTTTCTCTCCTTTCTTTCCTTCTATACTCTCTCTCTCTCTCTCTCTCTCTCTCTCTCTCTCTCTCTCTCTCTCTCTCTCTCTCTCTCTCTCTCTCTTCTTTCCTTCCATACACATTTCCTTTGTCTGCTATTCTTTCCTCTCTTTCTTTCTCTCCCTCCCATTCCTTCCCCCTTCCCCATTTTTGCAACCTCCATCCAGGTACCAACATCTTAAGAGGCGAAGGAAGTGGAGGAGGAGGAGGAGGAGGAGGAGAAAAGGAGGAGCAAAACTTGGACAAGCAGATATCAGGACACACACACACACACACACACACACACACACACACACACACACACACACACACACACACACACACACACACAGGTGGTGATCCTCACCTGGCGATGGCTGCTCAGGTGTGCATGGAAGCACCGTCACAATTTTACCTGGAAAGGATGAGACATACAGCTATTAGTATTCATCGGTATTATCATTATTATTATTAACATTATTATTATTATTATTATTATTATTATTGGTGTTACTACTACTACTACTACTTTTCTACTACTACTACTACTACTACTACTACTGCTGCTGCTGCTGCTGCTGCTTCTACTACTATTACTACTAATATTGTAACATTATTCTTGATATCATTCTTCTTCTTATTGTTGTTGCTATTGTTGTTCCTGCTCCTATTTTCATATTTTTTATTTTTCTTCTTCTTATTATTATTATTACTATTACTATTATTATTATTATTATCATCTTTTCCTCCTCCTTTTCCTTTTCCTTCCTCTTCTTTCTCCTCCTCCTCCTCCTCCTCCTAGCATAACGAATCTACTGGACTTCTTCCAAGGTATATATGAAAACTGGGATAATCGCATCCCAAGGGATGTCATATACTTGGACTTCCAGAAAGCCTTCGACAAGGTGCCACACGAGCGACTGCTTAAAGAAACTAAAGTTAGCGGGTATAGGAAGCAACCTGACTGCGTGGATAAGAGATTGGCTCACCAACAGAAAATAGCGAGTTTTACTTAACGGGCAGGCTTCTGAGTGGCTACCAGTCACTAGTTGGGTACCCCAGAGGTCGGTGCTGGGACCCATCCTCTTTATCTTATACATCAATGACTTAGAAACAGTATTGAAATCCTCCCTATCAAGGTTTGCTGACGGCAAAAAAGTATGAAGAAGGGCCGTCACGACGGCCGACTGATAAGTCATCCAAAAGGACCTCGACCAGATCATCGAGAGGTTCGAAAAGTGGCAAATGTCATTCAAAGTTGACAAATGCAAAGTCATGCACTTCGGTTCCAAATAATAACCATGGTACATACAACATGCGTGGGAATCCTCTGCAGGTCGTGCAGGAGGAATCGGATCTTTGAGTTACAATCAGCAGTGACCTGAAACACGCAAAACACTTCAAAAAAACATATAACAATACTGTCCTACGGTTTAAAGCAAGGAACTTCGAATGTAAGACGCCGGCAATAATGTTATCCTTATATAACTCAATGGCAAGACCTCACCTCGAGCATGCGGTGCAATTCTGGTCCCCAGACTACAGAAAAGACACTGAATTACTAGAAATAATGCAGCGAAGCGCTACGAAGATGATTCCACCCTTGGGGCCCTGCCGTATGAAGAACAGCTCAGGAGACTCAACCCCTTTTCGCTGGAAGAGACGCTTACGAGGGGATATGATTCAGGTCATCAGGTACCTAAATAACTTCAGATATGTTGACCACTTTCAAGTTTTCTAATAACTACAAACCAACTCAAGAACTAGAAACAACGGTCTATCCATTCAAGCGAAGCGATGCAATAGACACATTAGTAAGTGTTTCTTCCCTAACTGAGTCATACACCATTGGAACAACCTCCCTGCGGAAGTAGTAAGTGCAGAAACCATCAACTTCAAAAATCGCATTGCCATTACTTCGTGACAACAGGAGTAAACTGAACATACGCACCCAGGTACTCTGAGCTGCTCTGCGGGCACCAAGTGACTGTCAGGCACATCACGCCTCTAGAGCAGGCAACCTAGTAAAGAGGCTTTCTGTTGTCTGTCTTTTCATGGTTCCATGTCTCAATGTTTCCTCCTCCTCCTCCTTTTTATTTTTTCTATTGTTTCTTCTCTTGGTCATGCTTTATCATTAAACACACACACACACACACACACACACACACACACACACACACACACACACACACACACACATCATAAAACACACACAAGGACAAAGAATGCCAAAAAAGAAACGTGATGAACGCCGAGCGAAAAAAACACGGAAGGTAAAGAGAGATTGATGAAAAGGGAATGAGGTGGGGAGCAGGAAAAAGGCCGCAGAAATATAGGGAAGACAAAAAAGACGTGAATAAGATAGCACACAGATGAAGGACGCACGAGTGGGGAGAAGGAAGAAAGAAAGAAAGAAAGAAAGAAAGAAAGAAAGAAAGGAGGACAGGAAAGAAGAGGAAATAGTGGAGGAGGAGGAGGATAGCAAACACATAAAATAAGCAGTAATGGAGTCGAGGAAGAAATAAAGGAATGAAAAAAGGAAGGATAGAAGGAAAGGAACGGCACAGGAGGAAAACGTGAAGGAAGAGTGAAGGAAAGGAGAAATAAGAGAAGAGAATAAGGGAACAAGAAAGAAAATATAGAAGTATAGAGAAAAAGATGGAAGAAAAGACGAGGGGAAAATAATGAAAGGAAAGAAAGTAAAAAAGAAGGAAGGAATAGATGAAAAATAAAGAATGAAAGAGTAGAATCATATTTATAAAGGAAGCTAAATTTATGTAAAGACAGCAGGGAAGAAAGAAGGAAAGAAGGAAGGAGGGAAGGAAGGAGGGAAGGAAGGAGGGAAGGAAGGAGGAGGAAGCAGCATAACAAGACAACATTTTACGATAGGAAGAAGAACTTGACCTCTGATAATGGCGCGGTCAAAAAGGAGGAGGAGGAGGAGGAGAGGGAGGGGGAGGAGGAAAGGCCAGGACGAGATATGGACGAGCAAGAGAGATGAAGGAAAGGAACTAAAACTCTCTCTCTCTCTCTCTCTCTCTCTCTCTCTCTCTCTCTCTCAGAACTTTTCCCACTATATATCATCTCTCCCTCTCTCTAACTTTCGCCTCCCTTCTACATGCTCTTTCCCTCCTCTCTCTCTCCCTCTCCCTCTCTCTCTCTCTCTCTCTCTCTCTCTCTCCCCGTCCTCCCTTTCCCTCTCCCTCCTCTCGCTTCTTTTTTCCTCTTTCATTCTTTTACTTGCTTTCCCTTTTCCTTCATTCCTGTTTCCCTTTCCCCTCCTACGCTTCCTGTTTCTCTTCCCCTTTTCTCCCCTTTCCCCCTCTTTTTTTTTCACACCATGTCCTTCCCCTTTTTCTCACCTTCTCTTTTTTCTTCACCTTTCAGAGTAAATACACTTGTCACCGTCACCTTCCACCTCCTCCTTATTATTTTTCCTCCTCCTCCTCCTCCTTTTTCTCTTGCTCCTCTCTTATTCTTTTTCACTTCCTTTACGTTTACTATTCTCCTTTTCTCTCATCTTTCATTACAGTCTTTCTTATTTCCTTCCTTTCTTGCCCTTTCCTCTTTTTTTCTCTAGCGTTCCTATCTTTCTTTCCCTCTTTTCTACTCTTCTTCCCTATCCTCCACACTTTCTATCCTTCCTTTCTTCTTTCCTCCCTTTCCTCTACCCTTCCTTTCTTTTCTTCCTTCCTTCCTTCCTTCCCTCCCTTTCTCTACCCTTCCTTTTTTTCTATCCTTTCTCCCTTTTCTCCACCTCAATTCACCTTTTTCTTTCACTTTCTTGTCCCACTCATACATTCAGTTCTCCCTTTTCATCCTCCCTCCTCCTCCTCCTCCTCCTCCTCCTCCTCCTCCCCCATAACAGGTGTAAGGTGCTAAATTAGTTACCTGGCGAAGCAACATTCAGGTGAGAACTTAAAAGTCGTTTCGTGAGCAATATGAATAATAAAATGTGTCGGTCGGTTTTATGAGAAGTAATAAAAAGCGCTTCACCTCACACGCACACGCACACGCACACACACACACACACACACACACACACACACACACACACACACACGGGTAAAAAGATGACCTGGGAAATTTTTTGATAGACGCTCATAAAAGATAAAGTAGATCATGCAGGAAAAAAATGTTTGCTTAGGAGACGCGTGAAAATATAAGTAAAATAAAAACATAAATAAAATAAATGAATAGGTAAACAAGTAAATAAATCAGTCATTGTTATCATTATCAGCACTATCACCGTGCACGTATCATCATCATCATCAGGTTTTTACGAAAGCATGAACATTAAAAAAAATAGTTTGGTATATGAGAAAAATCAAGAGAAAAACGTAAAATTAAATAAAACAAACGCAGGATAAGATAAAACAAAATTGAGTAAATGGATGGGGAGGGGAGGAAAAGGAGAGGAGAAGCTGAGAGGGGGAGGAAGTGGAAGGGAGTGGGAGAAAGACGGAAGAAGGAAGAGGAGGAAGGGGAAGAAGGGGAAGAAGGGGAGAGGAGATGAGCGGGGGAGGAAGTGGAAGGGAGCGAAAGAAATAGGTAAGAATAAGGAAGAGGAAGAAGGGGAAGAAGGGGAGGAAAGGGAGAGATGAGAGGGGGAGGAAGTGGAAGGGAGCGAAAGAAAGAGGGAAGAAGAAGGAAGAGGAAAAAGGGGAGGAAAGGGAGAGATGAGAGGGGGAGGAAGTGGAAGGGAGCGAAACAAAGAGGGAAGAAGAAGGAAGAGGAAGAAGGGGAGGAAAGGGAGAGATGAGAGGGGGAGGAAGTGGAAGGGAGCGAAAGAAAGAGGGAAGAAGAAGGAAGAGGAAGAAGGGGAGGAAAGGGAGAGATGAGAGGGGGAGGAAGTGGAAGGGAGCGAAAGAAAGAGGGAAGAAGAAGGAAGAGGAAGAAGGGGAAGAAGGGGAATGGAGGGGAGGAAATATGAGCTGTAATAAGATGATGATAGATAATTAACCCAAAAAAAGAATTAGAGAAGAGATAAATATGTGGAAATTAAAATAAATACCACAACATGAGAAACGACAAAAAAAAAATGAAAAAAACGTAAACACGACGAGAAAAAATAATAAATAAATAAGACGCTGAAAAAAATTAGAGCCGAGAAAAAATAAATATATCTTAACTTTAAACTAACTGGCAACCCCTTCTACCCCCTCACCCCCCTACTCCCTCTCCCCCCTCTACCCCATGCCCCTCCAACTACTCCCCTCCTCCTTCTCTTCCTTCCACTCTCTGCTCTCCCTCCCCTTCACCTTCCCTCCCCTTTCCACCCCCTCCTCCATTTCCCCTTGATTCCCCCACCCCCACCGATCTTCCTCCCCTTACCCCTTTCTTCCTCCTCCTCCTCCGTTCACTTCTTATTCTATTCCTTCTATTTCCCGTTTCTTTCTTCTCCCCCTTTTTTCCTCTTCCTCAACTCCCTTCATCCCTCCTTCCTTCCTTCCTTCCTTCCTTCTCTTCCTCCCTTCCTTCTCTCCTCCCTTCCTTCTTTCCTCCTCCATCCTTCCCCTCTTCTTTCTCCTTCCCTTCTTCCTCCTCTCCTTCCTCCTCCTCCCTTTCTTTCCTCTTCCTCCAACCTCCTTCATCCTCCTTCCTTCTTCCCCTTCTTCTCCTTCTCCTCTTCTCTTCCCTCCTCTCCTCCTTCCTTCTTTCCCTTTCCCTCCTTCCTCCCCACCTTCTTTCCCTTCTTTCCCTTTCCTTCTCCCTCCCTCCTCTCTTTCCTTCCTTCTATCCTCCTTCCTTCTCTGTCCTCCTCAACTCCCTCCTTCCTCCCTCCCTTTCTTCTGTCCTCCCTTCCTTCTTTCCTCTTCCTCAACTCCCTCCTTCCTTCCTTCCTTCCTTCCTTCTCTTCCTCCCACTTTCTAAACTTCTAAACTTAAATAACTCATACTTCCTTTACTCCTCCTCCTCCTCCTCCCTCTCCAAAGTTTTCTCCCTCCCCAACCCTTCACATCTTGCCTCGCTTCACCCCTTCCTCCCCTTCTTCCTCTTCCTCTTCCCCTTCTTTCCTCCCCCTCTTTTCCCTCCTTCTTCCTCCCCTTCCCTCCCCAACTCTTCCTCCCTCCACTTTCACCTCCTCTCCTCCAAACTTTATCGATTCCTCATCTTCCCCTCCTCCTCCTCCTCCTCCTCCTCCTCCTCCTCCTCCTCCCGTCCTCCCCTCTCTCTCTCTCTCTCTCTCTCTCTCTCTCTCTCTCTCTCTCTCTCTCTCTCTCTCTCTCTCTCTCTCTCTCTCTCTCTCTCTCTCTCTCTCTCTCTCTCTCTCTATTCGTCAGTCAACATGGATAAGGGAAGAAGAGGCAAGAAGAGGGAGGGAAGAGGAGGGAAGGGAGAGGAAGAGAGGCGAGAAGAGGGACAGAAGAAGAGGCAAGAAGAGGGAGGGAAGAAGAGGAAAGGGAGAGGAAAAGGAGAGGAGAAAAGGGACAGAAGAAGATAATAAACTTTAAATAATAATAATAAATAAACTTTATTTCCACTAAAAAGTGGTTATTCTAAACATCTAAATATACATGGTAGGTTATACATATAAATATACATGGTGTATTATACATCTAAATATACATGATAGAATATACAGAAGGCAGTAAAGTAGATAATACATTCATGCAGAGGTCAACAGCTTCTTTTTAAGAATTGATTTTAATGTGGTCAGATTATGAGAGTCTTTTATTTCATTCGGTAGTTGGTTCCATAATTTAGGACCTAATACATGAAAGGCTCTTGCACCTGTGTCGGTGTTGGTTTTCGGGACGTAGAGATTGTTTTGTTGTCTTGTTGTTGAGTCTGTCATATAGTTAACAGTAGGGAGAGAGAGGATGTGGTCTGGGTAATCCTTTATTTTCAGCTTAAACACTTTTGTTATGAGGTTAAAGGTGATTAGGTCTTTGATTTTAAGCCATTGTAAATCTTTAAATAATGGAGTGACGTGATCGTATTTCCTGGCTTTCCCATCTGCCACTTTTATCGCGAAGTTTTGTAGTTTTTGCACTTTGTTTATTAAAGTTGAGTTTGTTGTCCCCCATATTGTGATGCCGTATTTTATGATGCTTAATACCAAAGTCTGGATAACCATTAAGCGTGTTTCTTTGTTGAAGAGATCTTTGTGTCTGTTAATGAAATTTAAGGTTCCCATTGTTTTCCTAGTCATTTCATTTATGTGTCTGTCGAAGGTCATGTGTGAATCCAGATGAAAGCCAAGGTTCTTAACATGGAGGAGGGGCTGTATAACGCCATCGGCACATCTGATGGTGGTGTTGTTAGGTATGTGTGCCAGGAGTTGGCGTGTGCCTAGGAAGATATATTGTGTCTTACTGATGTTTAGCTGAAGGCCGTTCTGTAGAAAATAGGTTCTTATTTGTTTCAAAGTGATCTCAGTTTTATTAATTAAAGTATTTATTTCGTTGATATTACCGCTGTGGAGGAACTGTGTGTCGTCAGCGTATTGTACTAGAAGGCAGTTATTGATATAGGTAGATATGTCATTTACATGGATATTGAATAATGTTGGGCCTAGTATTGAGCCTTGGGGGACTCCAAAGGCTACTGATTTCTTGGATGAGACGATGTCTTTGATGCGGACTGACTGTGACCTGTCATCGAGGTAATTGTCAAACCAGTAGGTGTCAACATTAATCTGTTGAAGTTTTCGGAGTAAGATGGTGTGGCTGACACTGTCGAAGGCTTTAGAAAGGTCGCAGAGTGTTAAAAGTGATATTTGTTTGTTGTCTATATTATCATAAATTTTATTGGTAATGACTTGCAGCGCTGTCTCTGTAGAGAGTTTTGGTCTAAAGCCGTGTTGGGTTGGAGAGAAGTTTGTTACGTTCCAGGAATGACATTAATTGATTGGCAACTACCTTTTCTAATATTTTTGAAAAAATTGGAAGTAGAGAGATGGGACGATAATTTCCTATTTCGTCTGGGTTACCGTTTTTATATAGTGGGGTGACAACAGCATTTTTCCAGGAGGCAGGAAAAATGCCTGTGACGATTGAGGTATTTATGATGGTTGTGAGGTAGAAGATGATAACTATAAGTGAGTCTTTGATAAACCTTAGAAATGTTATCACAACCAAACGATTTAGTATTTTGAAGCTGTTTTACAGTTAAGATGATTGTGTTCTGGTCTACTGGCTGAGGTCTGGCGCGAGATTAGTGGGGTAGAGGCGCGACCGGGATGTTAGGAGCTTCGTTAAGGTGATTACGGTTTTCGACTGTTAATGATTCTTGAGTTGATTCGTATGTGGTTAGGCCGACGTTCGCAAAGAAGTTATTAAAATCTTCAGCTTTTTCACTTATGTTCTCAAGGGGTGGGTCGTGCTCTGTGTTTTACTAGGAATAATAGTTTTTAATGTGTTCCAAGTTGCAGCTGTGTTATTTTTGCAGGTATGTAGTTCTTGGTGGTAGTAATTTTTCTTTGAAGTGGTTAGTAGACGTTTGACGTTTTTCTTTATTTCTTTATAGTTTTGCTGTATAATCACGTTATATCTGTGATTTTTTAATATTCTTTGAGCTTTCTTGCGTTCTGCTAATGCCTCTTTAATTTCATCATTGATCCAAGGTGCGGGGGGTCGGTGAAGAACGATATTAGACATCGGAGCGCTTCTGTCGAGACTGGTAGTAATGACAGATGTTAGTATAGACACTTGTTTATCGACATCGTCAGTGCGTAATATCTCATTTAGTGTGGAGGTTTCCTCTAGGATATGGGAGCATAGAAGGTCGCTGTTATATTTTCTTAGGTCACGTTTAGTTACGGTGATGGGTTGGCGCTTGGGTTTAAGGATGTTGACAGAGGCGCCTATAAGCTCATGGTCTGCGACCGTGCAAGGGATTACGTAGGAATGAGTGACAAGATCTGGCTTGTTAGTGATGATCACGTCTAGGAGGGTTGCAGAAGTGGGTGTCACTCGTGTGGGTGTGTTTATAATTTGTGTGAGCTTATTGTTGGCTATTATACGTGATAGTTTACTGTTGGGTAGGAGGAGGTTGTCGTTGAGGTCACCTAACAAGAAAAATGTCTTTTTACACATAATTAATGCCCTCAATGTGTCTTCTATGTGATCAAATGAAGTAGAACAGGCCTTAGGATGTCGGTAGATACTGTTTATAAGGATGGAGGGTAGTTTTCTGCATTGAACTTGGATACAAATTTCATCTAGGGAAGAGGAAGAGGAGGATGGGGAGAGGAAGAGAAGAGAAGGGATAAGGGAAAGGAAAAGAGGAGAGGGGGAGGAAGGGAAAGAGAGGGAGAAAGTGAAAAGGACAAAAGGGGAAAAGAAAGAGAAAGAAGGAAAATAGAGGGAAGGAAAAGAGGGGTTGTATTTTAATTTTCATCCTCCTCCCCTTTTTCACAACCTTCCTACTCCTCCTCCTCCTCCTCCTCCTCCTCCTCCACTTCATTCCTCCCCAACAAAATTCGGGTCGATAGAATATACGATTTTTTTATGACCTGTTACTTGGAAATGAAGAGGAGGAGGAGGAGGAGGAGGACGTGGAAAAAGTTGGAGAGAGAAAGAGAGAAAGTGAAGGTATGAAAGGAAAGTGAGAAACGGTCAGTGTTCTATTTTTTCCTCTCTCTCTCTCTCTCTCTCTCTCTCTCTCTCTCTCTCTCTCTCTCTCTCTCTCTCTCTCTCTCTCTCTCTCAAACCGGCACCCACCCAACCACTCACCACCATACCCACCTACCTACCTACCAACACACACACACACACACACACACACACACACACAAAGGGCTGTCAGGTGTGGGCGTGGCTGGCTACCTGTAGATGGTCTGGGCCACAAAACAGGTGCGAAAGGTATGTCTCGCTTGTCACCCAAAACACACACACACACACACACACACACACACACACACACACACACACACATCTCCAGTCCGGGACCCATAAGAAATAACCTGACATACATTTCCTTGTCTCTCTCTCTCTCTCTCTCTCACCTGTGTTTTGGACTAGTTTTCTCTTTCTTGTTATTATTATTATCGTTTTTTTTTTTCCTTCTTGATAGATAATTTATATGTATGTTGTTTTTTATTTTTACATTTTGTCCCTTCTGTCAGAGTTGTTGTTGTTGTTGTTGTCGTTGATATTGTTGTTCCATTATGATATGTGTTTGTTTGAGTGTTTTTCCTCTTTATGTGTTTGTGTACAGCTTTGCGACAATTTACTACCATGACCATCACCACCACCACCATCACCACCACCACCACCACCACCACCTCCACCACCACCCGTTAGCTGCATAATAGACTCCCCCCATCTCCCCTTCATCCTTTTCTTCTTGTCCATTCTCTATTTTTTCTCCTCTCTGAACTCCTCCTCCTCTTCATTCTTCTCCTCCTCGTCCTCGTCCTCCCCCGACAAATTCTTCTCCTTTCTCTCCTTCTTTTCTTTCCTCTCGATTCATATTTTTCCATAACTCCTCCTCCTCCTCCTCTTCCCCCTCCTCCTCCTCCTCCTCCTCCCATCACTTCCCTAAACACCACAACACACTTTTGTCCCATCATATCTCCCTCCCCTCCCCCCTCCCCACCCCTCCCCCTCCCCATGAGTCAACCCCAACCATTCAACCCACCCCTTCCCCCTCCCCCACCAACTTACGACCTTCTCCACGCCCCTTCCCCTCCCCCCCTTCCTTTGCCTTGCCGCATGACATGAAAAAATAGGGACATGAATTTAAGTAAGGAAAAAGGAAGAGGAGGAGGAGGAGGAGGAGGAGGGTACAGAAAGAGAGGAGAAAGGAAGAGGGATAGGGAAGTGAAATAAAAGATAAAGATAGAGAAATGGAAGAGGGGAGGGAGAGAAGGAAATTATAGAAGAAGGAAATGAAGGGAGGATGGAATAGAAGAGAGGAAGGGAGAGGAATTGACAGAGGAAGATAGGGAATGGGTGAGGAGAGGAAGAGAAGGGAAGAAAAGAAAGGAGAGGAAAGGGAATGAAAGAGAAAGGGGGAGAAAGGCAACGGTGTGAAGAGGGTAATGAAAAGGGAAGAAAATGGAAAGAGAAGGGGAAGTAGTTCAAAGATAGATAGATAGACAGATAGTAATAGATAGATAGAGAGAGGGGGGAAGAGGGTGAAAGAAGGACAGTGTAGCCTAAGAGAAAGTAAATATATATATCTAGCTGGAAAAAAAGTAGCATTACCTTTTTTGTTGTTGTTGAAAGAATATTTTTTTTAGAAGAACGAACTTGAATATTTTACTAGAGCTGATGAGGAGAAGGAGGAGGAGGAGGAGGAGGAGGAGGAGGAGAAGGGCGAACATTTTTTGTGTGTATCTTGGTCTTTCTAAAAAAATGAATGACGTAGATCCGAACACACACACACACACACACACACACACACACACACACACACACACACACACACACACACACACACACACACACACACACACACACTGATGCACTTGAGACGCCCTGAATTTAACAAAGAAAAAAGAAATAACTATCCAAAACAACAACAACAATAACAACCAAAAATACATATACGAAAGACAGACAAAGACTCGACACACAAAGGAGGTAAAGAAAGAAAGAAAAGAAAGAAAAAAAAAAAAAGCCTTCATTGTGTCACCCCCGAAGAGAGAGAGAGAGAAACAAAAAACCTTAAAAGTATAAAATTTCTAAGAAGCAGAAAAGTAGTTTATGAAGAATCTTTTTTTTACTCTCAGGTGAAGTTTTGAAAGAATGAAAGAGTAAAAAATGAAAGAGCAAATGTATAAAAAGAATATGGAGGGTATAAAAAATAAATGTTTAAAAGGAAATAACCTCTAACTATAAAATGAGCTACCCCTTGCAAATCGTCGTCTTTCACCCCTTTCTCTTTCATTCCCCTTCATTCCCTTTCCTTTCCTCATCTCCATACCCTTCTCCCTTCTTTTTTTCCCCTTACTTCCTCTCCTCACCCATTCCCTATCCTCATTTTACGCATTTAAAAGAATAACTACAAAAAAGAGTTCATGCATAATAAGAGTAACTGTATAAACGAACAAATATATTGCAACAGTAAATAAATCAAAGCAGTTAATGTACAGAACGGGTAAATATATATAATGAAAAATATAGCATCGTAAATCAACGCCGAGATAATTACGTCACTTACGCAACAAAACTGATGAGTAAAAAAATAACAATAACTGGAAACCATAAATTATTGAGGGGCAAAAGTCCACAGCTAATACTCGTAAATTTTATACAACTGAAAATAATGTTCCGTGTATTATTGCCGTGTATTGCTTTGTATTACCTTTTATTATTGTGTATTTGTGTGCATTATGGTTTGTTGTTTATTGGTAAGTTTATAGATGCACTTGTGCTTTTTCTCGTCCTTGCTTCTCTTTCCCTTCCCTGAACTCTTCCTCCTCCGCTTTCCTGCATTTCTTTCTTTCCTTCAGCTTTTTTTCCCTTTCTTCTCTTTCCCTCCCCTTAACTCTTCCTCCTCCGCTTTCCTTCATTTCTTTTCTTCCTTCAGCCTTTTTTCTCCTTTCTTCTCTTCCCCTCCCCTGAACTCTTCCTCCTCCCCTTTCCTTCATTTTTTTCCTTCCTTCAGCCTTTTTTCTCCTTTCTTCTTCCCTCCCTGAACTCGTCCTCCTCCCCTTTCCTTCATTTTTTTCCTTCCTTCAGCCTTTTTTCTCCTTTCTTCTCTTCCCCTCCCCTGAACTCTTCCTCCTCCCCTTTCCTTCATTTCTTTCCTTCCTTCAGCCTTTTTTCTCCTTTCTTCTCTTCCCCGCCCCTGAACTCTTCCTCCTCCCCTTTCCTTTATTTCTTTCTTTCCTTCAGCTTTTTTTTTCCTTTCTTCTCTTTCCCTACCCTTAACTCCTCCCTCCCTTTGATATACCAGAGCTTTAAATCAGCTGGCCACCCCCCTAACCCCCCACCCCCCTCCCCTCTTCCTTCAACTCCCCAACCATACCACCAAGCATCCCGACTCCTCCTCCTCCTTCTCCTCCTCCTCCAAGTCTGCTCTTCCTCTTCACCTTCCCTTCCCTTTCTCCCCCTCCTCCATGCATTAAATTGTATCATAATGTATTCTTGTGTATTACTATTGTGAACTATTGTGTATTAATATTGCTTATCGCTGTGTATTATGTATTATTGTGTAGCATCGTGTATCCTTATGTATTATTATGTATTCAGCGTGCTACTTGTGACCCCCGGGTGTGAGGGCCTTGGGTTTTCAGCTTGGGGTCACTCCCATTGCCGATGTCAGACTGCACCACCACGAGGCCAACACAACCCCTGAGTGACACCCGGTGCGCCATTCACTGCCGGGTGGACGGTGGCGCAGGGTGGAGGAGAGTGCCCATTCGTCTCCACTTAGCCTGGGAATCGAACCCGTGACCTCTGGGTTGAGAGCCGAGCGCACTAACTACTGCACCATATATATAATTCATCGGTATTTTATAACAGACACGAACATTTCTTTACGGTAAATTCGGACGCTCCAGGGCAAAAATAAAGACCCAAACATCATAAAAGAATGTAATGAAGGAGGAAACATATAGGCTGGAAAAAAGAGGAAAAAGAGAAAAAAGAAAAAGCGAAGAATGAGAGACGTAGCAAGTAGCGGTAAAGTGAGGGAGAGAGGAAAGGAGTAAAGAAGAATAAAGGAAAAGGAAAGAAGAGAATAATGAGGGCAAATATATTAGTAGTAAAAGAAGGGAGGAAGAGAATGAAGGAGTGAGGGAGAAAAAAAAAAGTAAAGAGAAAGAAGAGAAGGATAAAGGAAACAGAACAGTAGTGAACGAGGGAGTGAGAGAGGAAGGGTGGGAGAGGGAGTGAGGGAGGAAGGGTGGGAGAGGGAGTGAGGGAGAATAAAGGAAAGGAGGGAATGGGAAAGGGTTAATGGGAGGACGAGAGGGGAAATGGAGGGTATAATGTGTTGGGAGGGGAGTGGGAGGGGAGTGGGTGGGGAGGAGGGTGGGAGAATGAAGTAGAGGAACACGAAGGAGAGAGGGAATCAATTGGGGAGGAAAGGTCACATTTATCCCTCCCCCCCTCTCCCCTCCCTCCCATTTCCTCCCTCCCCCCCTCCCCCTCCCCTCTTTCATAATTAAGGAAAAAGCCCTCCCTCCACCCTCTCCCCCCTTTAACCTATCCCCCCTCTCCCCCTCTCCCCTCATTTCCCCTTCGTTGTACGCCACCCCCCTTCCCCTTTCCTCCCCTTTAACCAATCCCCTCTCCCCCTCTCCCCTCATTTCCCCTTCGTTGTACGCCACCCCCTTCCCCTTTCCTCCCCTTTAACCAATCCCCTCTCTCCTCCTCTCCCCTTTTTTTCCCTTCTCCGCTGTACGCATCCCCTTTCCCTTTCCCTTTTCCTCCCCATCCTCATCCATTATTCCTCCCCTTCCCCTCTAGTTTACACCCCTTCACCCCTCATTCATACTTTCCCTTCCCTTCCTTCCCCTTCAATCCCACCTCCACACCCCTTCAAAATCTTCATCCCCCATTCTTCTTTCCCTTCCTCCCTTAACCCATTATTTACCCTCTTCCCTCCTCTCCCCCCCCCCCATCCCTAACCCTTCCCTTTCTATCTCTATCCTTTCCTCTATCTATCCTCCTCCTCCTCTCTTTTTTTCTCCCTCACCTTCCTCCTTTAACCCATTCTACACCCTCTCCCCTCCCCTCCTCCCCACACTTTCTTTTTCCCTTCTATCGCTATCCCCTTTTCCTTCTATTTATCTATCCTTCTCCTCTTCTTCCTACTTTTCTTTCTCCTCCTCCTCCTCCTCCTCCTCCTAAAAAGAGACATCCGGAGCTGAGCAGACGGAGTTTAGGGAGATGAGGGGAGGGGAAGCGGGAGAGGAGGGGAGAGGAGAGGAGGGGAGGAGGGGAGGAGGGGGGGAGGGGGGCGGTCTAGACAATAGCTTTGGACTGTCGTTTGGCTAATGACCAGAACCCTCTCCCCCCTCCCCCCCCTTTCCTTCCCTTCCTCTCCTCCCCTTCCCCTCCCTTCTCCTTCCTGTCTTTCTCTGTCTTCTCTTTTCTTTCTTTCTCTCTTCTAAAGTCTTGTCCTTTTCTGATTTTTTTTTCTCTTTCTCGCGTTCTTTTTTTCTTTCTTGTAATCTTACCCTTCTTCTCTCCAAGCTCTTTTTTTTCTCTCCATGCCTAACCTATATGTTCCTCTCTCTCTCTCTCTCTCTCTCTCTCTCTCTCTCTCTCTCTCTCTCTCTCTCTCTCTCTCTCTCTCTCTCTCTCTCCTTACTAAGCATCATCTCTTTGTCTCTTTCTTTTTTCTTTCATCTCCTTCCCTTCTATTTTTTTCGTCTCTGTTTCATTCTTTCCAGTTCTTTACGTTCTTCCACCTCCATTTTTTCTCTCCCTCACAGAAAGAAAGTGGAAAGAGAAGCAGAAATAGGGAGGAGAAAGGGCGAAGAGAAACATAAATAGGGAGATGGAGAAAGGGTGAAGAGAAGCAGAAATAGGGAGGAAAAAGGCTGAAGAGAAGCAGAAATAGGGAGGAGAAAGGGTGAAGAGAAGCAGAAATAGGGAGGAAAAAGGCTGAAGAGAAGCAGAAATAGGGAGGAGAAAGGGTGAAGAGAAGCAGAAATAGGGAGGAGAAAGGGTGAAGAGAAGCAGAAATAGGGAGGAGAAAGGGTGAAGAGAAGCAGAAATAGGGAGGAAAAAGGCTGAAGAGAAGCAGAAATAGGGAGGAAAAAGGCTGAAGAGAAGCAGAAATAGGGAGGAAAAAGGCTGAAGAGAAGCAGAAATAGGGAGGAGAAAGGGTGAAGAGAAGCAGAAATAGGGAGAAGGAGTAACGGTGAAGAGAAGCAGAAATAGGGAGAAGGAGAAAGGGTGAAGAGAAGCAGAAATAGGAAGGAGAAAGAAAGAGAAGCAGAAATAGGGAGGAGAAAGGCTGAAGAGAGGCAGAAATAGGGAGGAGAAAGGCCGAAGAAAAGCAGAAATAGGGAGGAAAAAGGCCGAAGAGAAGCAGAAATAGAAAGAAGTTGGAAAAGAAAATGGAAATAGGAAGGGAAGGGGTTAGTTGTTTTATTTACTTCTTTCTTTTCTCTTTCTCCTCTTTCTTTTATTTCCCTTCCTTTTTCCTCTTCTTCCCTGATTATCCTTACTCTCTTCTCTTTCTCCTCTTTCTTTTCCTTCCCTTCCTTGTTCCTCTTCTCTGATTATCCTTACTCTCCTTTCCTTTTCTCTAATCATCATCATCATCATCATCATCTCCAATTCTTCCTTCTCCTCTTCCTCGTTCCTTCTTTCTTCCCCCTCATCAATCCCTTTCCCCTTCTCTCCATCAGCCTGCCACACACACACACACACACACACACACACACACACACACACACACAAGATGACCGCGACGAGAGAAATCTGTTAAAAGGAGAAGAGGAAGGAGAGAAGAAAGGAGAGATCGCGTAGAGATAAGGGGAGGAGGAGGAGGGAGAGAAAAGAGGAGGAAAGAAGGGGGTGGGGGGAGACGGGAGGAGTGGAGGGAAAAAAAGATGGAGATAACAGTCAAACGAAGAAAAGGAGGTAAAAGGAGGAGAAGGAGGAGGAAGGGAAGGAAATAAAGGAGATCGAGGAGGAATTGGAGAGAATGGAAGAAAGAATGGAAGGAAGGAAGGAGGGAAGGAGGAAAAGAAAGAGAACAGAGATGGATTACTGCAACAAAAAATTAAATAAGAAGAAGCGGAACGGAGGAGGGAGATAAAACAAAGGGATAGGAGAGGAAGAGGAGAAAGGAGAGAGAAGGAAAGAGAGAAAAAAGGGAGGTATTGAATTTATAAAGAAACGAAGGAGGAGGAAGGAGATAAAACTAAAAGGGAGAAGAGGAGAGAGAGAAACGGAGGTATTGAATTGAGGAAAGAAACGAAGGAGGAGGGAGAGAAAACAAAAGGAGATATGCGGAGAAAGAGAAGAGGAGGAGGAGGAAAGAGTAAAAAAGAAAGTATTATATTGAGAAGGGATGAAAGTGAATTACGAAAGACAGAATGAAATAGAGAACTGCAGAACACACTAAAAAAAAAAAAACACAAAAAGAGAGACTAACACAATCATGGCGAAAGGTCTGCCTGCTCTTAAACTTAAACCAAACCGTTCAACATAAATCCGCTACTAGGCTCCTCCCACTCTCCAAATTGAGGCTACATCATTAGCCAATCCTCAAACAGACCACGCCCCTCCCTCCATTAGGCTATATGTGATTGGTGGAGGCTGGGAGAGGTTGAATCCTATTGTTAGTTGGCTGTGTGAGGTTGACTGGCGAAGGTGATCAAAAGAAAGTATAAAGAAGAAGTATTAATAGAAAGTAATACTGGAAGATAAGGAAAGAAAAGTATAAACGAAAGGTAATCAGGAAGGACAAATATAAACGGACAAAATCAGACAAAATAACGATCAGAATAAGACAGAATGACGGACGGAACATTACAAACAGAAGCTAATCCGGACAGAAATGAATAGACGGATAAACTAATGGACAGCGAGGAATAAACGGGTAAAATGAGGGAAAGAATGACAATAATGGACATAAAACTATAAACGGACCGAACAAGGGACAGAAGAGTATAAAAAGACGGTAATTCGAACAGAGAAAAAAATAAGCGTATAAAATAAAGGGCAGACAAAAGACAATGACGGACATGAAATTATAAACAGACAGAATAGCGGAAAGATGAGGATAGACAGAAGGTAATCCGGAGTAGTATCAATGGACAGAAAAATACAAACGCAAAAAATGACAATAACGGACAGAAAAGCAGACTAACAGACGGAAAAAACGGACAAAACGGACAGAAAAGCGTGAACGGACAGAATAATGGACGGAAAAAATGGACAGAATAACAAACGGAAGAAACGGACAACAACAAAAAGATAAGGCGGACAGAATAAAAAACGGAAATAACGACAATAACAAACGAAAAAAAAATGGACAGAATAACAAACGGATAAAACGGACAGAATAATGGACGGGAAAAACGGACAAAAAAGCGTAAACGGACAGAATAATAGACGGAAAAAAACGGACAGAATAATGCCCTAAAAAAACGGAAAAAAACGGACAGAAAAGCGTAAAGAGACACAATAATAGACGGACAGAAAACTATAAGCACAAGGTAATCCTGACAGAGTATAAACAAAACAAAAAAAGTATCGACAAAGTACCAACAAAACAAAAGAAGGCCGGGCCACCTAACCGCCGCTCGCCCATTTAATTAATTCGCAAAGCCTGAACGCGTTTTAATGCAAGCCTTCTATTTGTTTCCCTCGGAGACAGCGCCGGGTGTGTTTTTATTCGGGGGAGTTCTTTTAATATAGTTACCTTTATTTTATTTTCCACCACCAGACTTTTTTTTCACCTTAATTCACTTGGAGACGGATGTTTGTTTGTCTGTGTGTTTGTGTGTTTCCATGGGGCTATATTTCAATGGAGGTTACTTATTGGGAAATGGTTTTACTTAATGGTACTGAGAGAACAAAACAGATCAAATCCTCAGACCATCTTTTTTCAGTTTATTTCCCTTGGCCGCGGATGTTTGTTTGTTTGTGAGTTTCCATGGGGTTATATTTCAATGGGCTTAAATGAAACTGAGAGACAAAACCAAACAATCGATGTTTGTTTGTTTGTGAGTTTCCATGGGGTTATATTTCAATGGAGGTTACGTATTGAGAAATGGTTTTGCTTAATGAAACTGAGAGAACAAAAACAAACCAAACAATCAGACTATTTATTTTTCAGTTTATTTGCCTTGGCCGCGGATGTTTGTTTGTTTGTGTGTTTTCAAGGGGTTATATTTCAATGAAGGTTATAGATAAATTATTTTACTTAACGGAGCTGAGAAAACAAAACGAAACAAAGTAAAAAAAATCCAAATTGTTGATAAAGTGCAAAAAAGGGGAAAATAGAAATAAAACAATAAAAAAACGTACGGTATCAGGTTTAGTTTCAATGGAGAGTACAGAAGTTAGTATTTCAATGGAGCTTGTAGAAAAATGGGTCTCACTTCAACTGTATATGGAAAAATGGGTCTCACTTCAACTGTATATAGAAAAATGGGTCTCACTTCAACTGTATATAAAAAAATGAGTCTCACTTCAACTGTATATAGAAAAATGGGTCTGACTTCAACTGTATATAGAAAAATGGGTCTGACTTCAACTGCATATAGAAAAATGGGTCTGACTTCAACTGTATATAGAAAAATGGGTCTGACTTCAACTGTATATAGAAAAATGGGTCTGACTTCAACTGTATATAGAAAAATGGGTCTGACTTCAACTATATATAGAAAAATGGGTCTGACTTCAACTGTATATAGAAAAATGGGTCTCACTTCAACTGTATATAGAAAAATGGGTCTCACTTCAACTGTATATAGAAAAATGAGTCTCACTTCAACTGTATATAGAAAAATGGGTCTCACTTCAACTGTATATAGAAAAATGAGTCTCACTTCAACTGTATATAGAAAAATGGGTCTCACTTCAACTGTATATAGAAAAATGGGTCTCACTTCAACTGTATATAGAAAAATGAGTCTCACTTCAACTGTATATAGAAAAATGGGTCTCACTTCAACTGTATATAAAAAAAATGGATCTCACTTCAACTGTATATAGAAAAATGGGTCTCACTTCAACTGTATATAGAAAAATGGGTCTCACTTCAACTGTATATAGAAAAATGGGTCTCACTTCAACTGTATATAGAAAAATGGGTCTCACTTCAACTGTATATAGAAAAATGGGTCTCACTTCAACTGTATATAGAAAAATGGGTCTCACTTCAACTGTATATAGAAAAATGGGTCTCACTTCAACTGTATATAGAAAAATGGGTCTCACTTCAACTGTATAAAGAAAAATGAGTCTCACGTCAACTGTATATAG
Organism: Eriocheir sinensis; assembly: GCF_024679095.1. NCBI lineage: Eukaryota > Metazoa > Arthropoda > Malacostraca > Decapoda > Varunidae > Eriocheir > Eriocheir sinensis. Next base: position 3,297,826 of record NC_066545.1, read on the forward strand.
AAAAATGGGTCTCACTTCAACTGTATATAGAAAAATGGGTCTCACTTCAACTGTATATAGAAAAATGGGTCTCACTTCAACTGTATATAGAAAAATGGGTCTCACTTCAACTGTATATAGAAAAATGGGTCTCACTTCAACTGTATATAGAAAAATGGGTCTCACTTCAACTGTATATAGAAAAATGGGTCTCACTTCAACTGTATATAGAAAAATGGATCTCACTTCAACTGTATATAGAAAAATGAGTCTCACTTCAACTGTATAGAGAAAAATGAGTCTCACTTCAACTGTATAGAGAAAAATGAGTCTCACTTCAATTGTATATAGAAAAATGAGCCACTTCAACTGTATATAGAAAAATGAGTCTCACTTCAACTGTATAGAGAAAAACGGGTCTCACTTCAACTGTATAGAGAAAAAGGGGTCTCACTTCAACTGTATATAGAAAAATGGGTCTCACTTCAACTGTATATAGAAAAATGAGTCTTACTTCAAATATATTTAGAAAAAATGAGTCTCACTTCAGCTGTATATAGAAAAATGAGTCTCACTTCAACTGTATATAGAAAACTGGTCTCACTTCAACTATATATAGAAAAATGAGTCTCACGTCAACTGTACATAGAAAAAGGGTAATCATTCCTCAGTTATTCAGCTCCGTCAGTGTTTTTGTTACTTAATGGAGCTCTATTGATACACCTTCTCTGTGTAGCCTTTTAATGGGGCACTGTATTGATTTCCCTTAAAAGCAGCGTCTTTACTTCCGTCATTAAAACAAAAAGAAAAGTAGGAAGCAAAAAATGAAGAAGAAAAATCAAGAAAACGAAAACAATAACCAAACCGAACAAAAAACGGGGGAAAAAAGACAAAACAAAAAAAGACCAAAATAAAGCAATAACCAGGACGAAAAGAAACGCAAATAAACAAAAAATAAAGATAAACAACAACAAAACACTAATTAGGTTAAAGGAGGCCGCGGAAGACGGAGAACAACAACAAAAAACACAAAAACAAACAAAACATCAAGATAATTAAGTTAAGAAGGATGAAAAGGAGGACAAAAAAGAGGACAAAAAAGCACTAAGGAGGCCTGCTGAGAGAGAGAGAGAGAGAGAGAGAGAGAGAGAGAAACCCCTTATCCTCCACTCCCCCTTCTTACACTCCACACACACACACACACACACACACACACACACACACACACACACACACACACACACACACACACACTCGCTACCGAAGCTCGTGTGCGTTTAGAGAAATGGAGGAGGAGGAGGAGAGGTAGGCTTTTTGTCTCTTCCTCCTCCTCCTCCTCCTCCTGGCATCCGGAAGAGAGGAGACAATGGAATGGAGAAGACATGGAAAAGATAAACAACGGAAAAACAAAACAATAGAAAGCCTATCAAGAACACTCCTCCTCCTCCTCCTCCTGATTCTACGTTTCCTTCACGACGTCTGGTCTACATAAGGGAAAATAAGGAGGAGGAAAACGAGGAGGAGGAGGAGGAGGAGGAGGAAGAGGAGGAGGAGGGGCAAAACGGAGACAGTGAATGAAGGGGAAGATGGAAAGAGGAGGAGGAGGAGAGAGGAGGGAGGAGGAGGAGAGAGAGAGAGGAGGAGAGGAGAGAGAGAGAGAGAGAGAGAGAGAGAGAGAGAGAGAGAGAGAGAGAGAGAGAGAGAGAGAGAATGGCGTACGGGAGCTTAGGAGTAACTGGAGAGGAGGACCAAAAAAAAAGTAAAAAAATGGAAACCGGGAAGCAGAAACGTGAAACAGCTTAGAGAGAGAGAGAGAGAGAGAGAGAGAGAGAGAGGAGGAGGAAGAGGGGCATATATTTGGAGGACTGTCGACCCCTGTTTTGTCGTCCGCGGAAGTTTGTGTTGCCAGGGACATTTTGGTCAAGGAGGAGGAGGAGGAGGAGGAGGTGAGGTAAAGAAAATAAAAAGGAGGATGAAGATAGTGACAGCAAAAGGAAAAGGAGATAAAATGTGGGGCATGAAAGGAGGGAAACAAGCATGGAAGGAAGGAAGGAAGGAAGGAAGGAAGGAAAGGAGGGAAGAAAGGAAGGAGCAGAGGAAGAAAATAAAAGAGGGAAAGATGGAACGCAGTCAGACATGCGAGAAGAAAGGAATGAAGGAGGGAAAGAAGGAAGGAAGGAAGGAAGGAAGGAAGGAAGGAAGGAAAGAAGAAAGGAAGCAAGAAAGGAAGGAAGGAAGGAAGGAAGAAAGAAATGAAGGAAAAGAGGAAGGATGGAACGCAGCCAGGCATGCAAGAAGGAAGGAAAGAATGGAAGAAAAGAAGGGAAGGAAGAAAGGAAAGAAAGAAGGAAGGAAGGAAGGAAGGAAGGATGGAGGAAAGCAGGGAAGGAAGGAGAGAGGGAGGGAGGGAAGGAAAGAAGGCAAGAAGGAAGGATGGAAGAAAAAATCAAAGGAAGAAAGAAAGTAACGAGCGAGGGAAGGAAGAAAGAAAAATCACCATAAAATGTATCTCATAATATTTAATGATAAAAAAGCAGGAGGTGAATCATTAATAAGTAACGGGTGGCTAAAAACACCTAATTAAAAACACCTGAGAGAAAATAAAACTAGGTAAAGGACACACACACACACACACACATACACACACACACACGCGCGCACATCTTTTCCACCTGACCGCCTTACTAATTAACCCCAGCCACGCCGCCGCCGCCACACGACTTGCTCCTCATTAAAATAGAATAAAATGAAAAATTAAAACCAAAATTAAATGTTGAAAAGGAAATGTTAACCGCCGTGACTCGTGCTGGTGGTGGTGGTGGCGGTGGTAGTAAACGTAGTAGTGGTGGTAGTAGTAGGTAGTGGGAGGGTGTGAAAATGACTAATTCTGGTTTAAAAGTGAAGGTGAGTGCGTGCGTGTGTGAGTGCGTGGACAGGTGAGAAAGTGAGTGAGGAGTGGAAGGGTGGAAAAGGGAGCGAGTGAGAGAGTGAGATAGTGTAAAAGTGAGTTAGAAGGTGTGAAAGTGAGTGTAAAAGTGATATCGTGAGTGAAAGGGAGTGAGAATGTGAGGAAACGGAATGTGTGAGGAAGTGGCAGTCAGGAAAGATTAATACGAGCTAATAAGAGAGACGTGGATAAAAAGACGGATAAAAATATAATTAAATTAGCATGAAAAAAGATGAAGAGTAAAACAAGTGTGAAAGATGAGAGGGGAGGGAGAGGGGATAAAAGAGGTAGGAGGAAGCTAAATGAGTAAATGAGAATATAATTGAAGTGTAAAAAGACCTGTGGCAAAAGAGGGGAAGTAAAGGAGGAGGATAAAAAAGGGAGGAGACAAAAACGGGTTAAATAAATGAGCAATGTAATAAAATAAATAAATAAAAAGAAATAGTAAAGAAATAAAGAAAAACTCGCGTGCAGAAACTGGATCAAGCGGAAGGGAGGACTGAAAAAAAAAGCTTGAATACACGATGTAAAATTAACACATAAACGAAGGACAGAAAAAAACGTTCCCCCAGAATAAAAAATAAATAAAAGTTGCAGAATTAGCAGAGAAAAGAAATATGCAAAAAAATAAATTAAAAGAAAATGTTGAGAGGTTATATTTAAGGAGGAGAGAATAAAAAAAAATGGTGGAGAGAGCCAGAGAAAAATGGAGAAAAAAATATTAGTGCAAAATTAGAAGGATGAAAATGTATGTTTGCAGAATTTCTTTAAAACCTACAAAAAAATATATAGAAAAAAGAACAGGACACATTTGCGGAGAAAGAGGGGCAAATAAAACATAAGAAAACAGGAGGAAATATTAGTATAAATTCGAAGAGAAAAAAAAATATATGCATGAAGAATTAATTTTAAAAACGAAAAAAAAATAAAACAAGACGCATTTAGGGAGAGAGGAAGGAAGGAGGTGCAAGGTTACTAAAAAAAAAAAAAAAATGAAGCTATTACTGCGAAATTAGAGGAAAAGAGTAAAAAAAAAAATGCACGCAGAATTAAATAAAAACAAATAAAATAAGTAAATAAAGATAAATAAAAAAAAAGGATGATTAGAGACAAACTTCAAGAGGAAACACGAACGCAGAATTAAGCAAAGAACAAATAAAGAATAAAATAAAATAAAATAAAGAAATACACGAATAAAGAAATAAATAGACAGAATAGGTAAAAAGCGAGACACGAAGAGAAAAAAGAAATTAAAAGAAAACTGAAAAAAAAGAAAAAAAAGAAAAACAATAAAACGTAAAATTGCAAAAAAATAAAAAAATAAATAAAAAGAAGTCACGCAAAATTAAGTGAAAAAAAATAACGTAACGAGTGAAAACGAGAACCAAGAGGAGAGAGAGAGAGAGAGAGAGAGAGAGAGAGAGAGAGAGAGAGAGAGAGAGAGATGAGCAAATAGAAAATGAGGTTTAATTATTTCTTTTTTTTTTTTTACAGCACTTTCCGCGCTTCAAAATATCACGTGACAATAAAAAATAAAGAAAAAGAAATATAAAAAGAATGCGCTTAGACTTGAGTAACCAATTGTGTTTTTTTGTTGGTTTGTTTGTTTGTTCTTGTTCTTTCTATTTTGAGTCAAGAAAAAAAAGAAAAGGAAGTGGAAACGGGAGAATTATTAAACAGGGGCAATACGTAACTTATCCAAACGTTTTTTTGTTTTTTTTTCTCTCTCTCTCTCTTCTTTTCTCTCAACTTCGAATCGTGAGAATGGGAAATGAAGAAATGTGAAGATGGAAAAAAATGGGAAACGAAATGGGAAAATGAAAATAATAATGAGAAAAAAGGGCTAAAAATGAGGGAATTAAAAGAAAAGAGAAACAAAAAATAAAACTGAAGGAAAATCCTAAAAATGTGGAAAGATAAAGATAAAATTAAAATCATTATAAAGAAAAAGAGAGAGAGAGAGAGAGAGAGAGAGAGAGAGAGAGAGAGAGAGAGAGAGAGAGAGAGAGAGAGAGAGAGAGAGAGAGAGAGAGAGAGAGAGAGAGACGAAAAGGCGAGAAGGAAAACGTGCAAAACCTGGTAATAGAAAGAGAAGTGAAAATATAAAGGGGCAAAAATAGAAGGATAAGTAGAAATAGAAAGAGAAAGAGTAGAAATTGAAAAGCAGAAATAGAAATAAGCAGAAATAGAAAGAGGAATAGAAGAAATTGAAAAGCAGAGATAGAAAGATAAGCAGAAATAGAAAGAGGAAGACCAGAAACTGAAAAGCTATAATAAAAAGATAAGCAGAAATAGAAACAGGAATAGAAGAAATTGAAAAGCGGAAATAGAAAGACAAGCAGAAATAGAAAGAGGAAGAATAGAAATTGAAAAGCAGAAATAGAAAGATAAGCAGAAATAAAAAGAGGAAGAGTAGAAATTGAAGAGGAGAAATAGAAAGATGAGGAAAAATAGAAAGAAGAATAGTAAAAATTGAAAAGCGGAAATAGAAAGATAAGCAGAAATAAAAAGAGGAATAGAAGAAATTAAAAAGCAGAAATAGAAAGAAGAATAGAAGAAACTGAAAAACAGAAAGAGAAAGACAAGTGGAAAAAGAAAAAAATGGAAGCAGAAAGTGGGAATACAGAGAGAGAGAAAAAAGAAAAGAAAAGTGGAATGGGAAAAATGATAAAACAGACGATACAGAAAGAGAAATCGAAAGAGGAAACAGAGAGTAAAAATATAAAGGAAAGAGTAGAAAGCGAAAAAGATCAGTGGAAGGGAAAAATGGCAAAACACAGAAAACACGCGTTATCACACCCAGACTAAAAAACAAAAGCGAAACGAAATAAAATAAAACGCGGGGAAATGAATGTATCGCAGAGTTCTTTATAATGAAAAATAGCGAACCTCCACAAAACACGGGACAAACACACACAACACAAATCCATACAAATGAAATGAAAGATTAATATACACGGAATCCATAATATCATAGTTTACGATAAAAAAAACGGGAAACAATATAAAAATGCGTAAAATCAGGAAAAAGGGAAAAAGAATGCGCGAATAAGGAGGAGGAGAAAAAGAAAATCTGCCGAAAAGGGATATATAAGGAGGAGACGAAGAAGGGACACAGAGGAATATGATGCCACGAAGAACACAGAGGAGGAGGAGGAGGAGACGAAGAGACGATGATGAGGAGGAGGAGGAGATGATGATGACACAGAGGAGGAGGAGGAGACGAAGAGGGACACAGAGGAGGAGGAGGAGACGAAGAGGGACACAGAGGAGGAGGAGGAGACGAAGAGGGACACAGAGGAGGAGGAGGAGACGAAGAGGGACACAGAGGAGGAGGAGGAGACGAAGAGGGACACAGAGGAGGAGGAGACGAAGAGGGACACAGAGGAGGAGGAGGAGACGAAGAGGGACACAGAGGAGGAGGAGGAGACGAAGAGGGACACAGAGGAGGAGGAGGAGGAGACGAAGATTGACACAGAGGAGGAGGAGGAGACGAAGAGGGACACAGAGGAGGAGGAGGAGACGAAGAGGGACACAGAGGAGGAGGAGGAGACGAAGAGGGACACAGAGGAGGAGGAGGAGACGATGAGGGACACAGAGGAGGAGGAGGAGGAGATTAAATAAGAGAAATAAAAGATAACAAAAAAGACAAAAAAAAAAGTAAAAAAAAAAAAATATTGATACTAAAGTTTATTGATGATGATGATGATGATGATGACTATGAGGAGGCGGAGAGGGAAGAGGAAATGAAAAAAAATGAGGACAAATTAATGCAAATACCAAAAAAGTAAAGAATAAGAAATGAAAAAAATATATATATATATTACTGAAGAGAGGATGTTGCTGATAATGATGGTGGCTATGTGGAGGAGGAGGAGGAAGAGGAGGAGGAGAATAAGAAAAAAAAGTATACTAAAAAATAACAAGGTTCGAAACGGGAAATAACCGAACAAAAACATACAAAATAAACCAAAAAAGAAAAGCAATACGACTAATCATGATAACAATAATAAAAGTACAAGTAGTAAAAGTAGTAATAGTGGTAGTAGTAGTAGTAGTAGGAGGAGGAGGAGGAGGTGGAGGAAGTGGAGGAAGAAGAGGAGAAGGAAAAAGAGAACGAAAAGGAGAGGGAAACGGAGATGAATGAAGAAGAGAAGTATTAACAGTAATAGTAATAGTAGTAGTAGTAGTAGTAGTAGTAGTAGTAGTAGTAGTAGTGATTGGAAAGTTGGAAAGTTTCGTTTAGTCAGCGCAACATCTGTGGTCATTTGCCGGAGAGAGACATACGTGGAAGGAATTATAGGAGAAAAAAGTAAAATATAATCACAACAAAGGCCAACACGGATGAAAGGAAGGACAGGGCAACACAAACGCAGTGACACAACGCAAAGACTCGACATCGCGCCGCCAAACGTTACTAGCGCGAAGTGGGGCGGAAAAACGACGGGGAAACGGAAGCAGCGGAGAGAAAAAAAAAAAAAAAAAAGGAAAAACACGATAAATGAAAATGGTGCAGTTGTGAGCGTTTTTTTCTTTACTACTTTTTACACACACCCACTCACACACACACACACACACACACACACACACACACACACACACACACACATACACACACCAAACACACACATACACGGCGTCATTACTCTTAAGGAAAAGTATAAAGTGACGTTACACGGAACTTTTTTTTCCTAATTTCCCTCATTACACAAGGAAAAAAACGTAAACACACCTACTTAACATTTTTTTCTGGGGATTAAGAGGAGAAGGGGCGTGGCGGAGGTGGTGGTCGTGGCGGAGTGGTGGTGAAGGTGCAGAGAGAGACCCACGTTCGAATCCCGGAGAGTAAACACGAACATGGTAACTATAGCAGAATATGGGGGTGGTGGTGGTGGTGGTGAAGGTGGAAGCACAGACCCACGTTCGAATCCCGGAGAGCGCAAACACTGGCCCGGTAACTATAACAGGTGCTAGTGATGGTGGTAGGGGTGGTGGAGTGGTGGGGAAGACGCATACACAGTTCGAGCCCCAGACAGACAATAAACACCAGCCAGCAACCATAACACGCCTTCCATCACACTAACTCAAGGTCTAAACTATACTCTAATCTCACTAAATCGAACACAATCCTCATCTTCCACCTCTTTTACACGTACATCAATGGCCAATCAACAGGCGAGTCCCCCCCCTCACCCCCCACCCCCACCCCCCCGCGGCATCAGGCGTCACGTGATTGGCGGACGCGCATCGCCGGAGTTAACGCGAATAGAGTCATCGTAAAGGCGGCGGGGCGGGCGCTAAGCTGCTCGTTGCCTCGCCGCTAACCCCGACGCGATGGCCGTTTAGTCTGCGGTCACGGTCAGTTCTCAAACCCCGGGACACGAGGCGGGTGGGACACTGGTAGATTGACGAGAAGGGGGGGTGGAGGCAGCTAAGGTAATGGGGTAGGGAGTAGGGGGTAGGGGGAGCGGGTGAGGGTAGTCTAAACAGTCCCCAACTCGGTCAGTTCGCAAACCCACGACACAGGGCGAGCAGGACATCCGGGCCACCACAGGGTTCTTTCCCCAAGTCTCCCCAGGTATATCGAAGAGGGGTGAACAGCTCAGGTAGGGGGTAGGGGGTGGGAGGTAGTCATCAACGGTCCCCAGCCCTGACTTAAGCCAAACCGACGGAGCGGGAAGTGACAGGGAGTCAAGACGAAGGACTCCGCTGATCCTCTGTAATTTGGTCTTTTCCTTCCGTGAGGGGACGCTCGGCGTAACTTTTCTTTTGTGATTCCTCAAAGTGACGCACGGACTGCTCCCCTAAACGTCACTCCTTTCTCTTCCCTCCCTCCCTCCCTCCATCTCTCTTTCCTCCCTCTCCCTCTTCCCTCTCTCTAGTCACTCTAGTGACTTGTCCCTCTTCATGGCTCTGTCGCCTTTTCTGAGGTATTCTGGAACCATATTGTAGCGATATATATATATATATATATATATATATATATATATATATATATATATATATATATATATATATATATATATATATATATATATATATATATATATATATATATACTCACTCACTCACTCACACACACACACACACACACACACACACACACACACACACACACACACACACACACACGTTATCGGCATTGTGTGAAACTCAAGTATAGCACAGAACACTCAGGCATTCTCCAGAATGTCTATCAATATTTGGCCAAGCTTAGAATGCCCGTGTTTCATTATGACCGTATTTACTCTGCCTAGCCATTTTATACATTACCTAGTTCTTTTTATACAATGAGCACCTGGACTCGAGCAAGGTATATTACAATACATGCAAACATACATACGTACATATTTATATGAAATGTTCTCGGTATTCTCCCTCCACGTTCTACTCTGCCCTTCAGTGTCAAAATCCGGAATCAAAGTTCATGAATAGTGATGTACTTAATGGTAGTCAAAAAGGTATTGGCCGCCACTTCCACTGTGCTTACAGAGGAGTCCACTTCACTTCGTTTCGCCATTCACTTTACTTTCTTAAGCCCTTTACTTCACTTCCTCGGGCCGTCCATTTTATTTCTTTACGCTGCCCACGTCATGGCGCCCACCACATTACTTCTGGCGCCGTCCATTCCATTGCTCTCTCCTCTTTACTTCTTGCGCCATCCACTTGAGTTCCTTGCGACATCCACTATGCTTGCACCATCCTGCGTCATCCACTTTTCTAATTAAGCGGTCCACAATAAGGCTCCTGCTCCCACGCTGACTCTAGTCCTTTCCCTGTTTCCCCTTTGCATACCTGTTCCCTTGGCGTTGAATGGCTGCTGATCACACCTCAACGATACAAGGCGAAACAAAAAAAGAAAAAAAAGAAAACAACACAGCAGTACCGCGGGACACAGCACACAGGCGGCAGCACACACACCCAAACACCATAAAAAAAGATGAAAAAAACACCAAAAACATCACACACAGCAGTATATACATAGCCAAACACCGTGAAAAAACAAAACAAAGGACAGAAACGGCAAACACAAAGAAAGCAAAACACACACACACACACACACACACACACACACACACACACACACACACACACACACACACACACACACACACACAGACATCGTAAAAAAAAACTACCCCCCCCCCCACACACACCAAGTAAAAACAGTGAACATAAAGAAAGCATTACCCGCGTCTCAGGCCACGGCGGCGCCACTAATACGTTAATATCGGAAGCTGTCTGTTCCTTATTGATGGCGCGGCGCGGAGGACAGTTTCCATCCCCACTTTTCAGCCGCAGACAGACGGGCGGGCGGCCGGTACGAAAAAAAAAGGGGGAAAAGAAAAAAAACACGGAAAACAAAAACAAAAACAAAAAAACAAAGCCCGCCTGCCTCAAAACGGGTCTCCGCTGCTACTAATAAATCAATCTTCCAATCTGTCCATCTGTCTCTTTCTTATTAACGGCCGAGGGGATGAAGGGTAAGAGGAGGAGGAGGAGGAGGAGGAGGAGTGAGGGATGGGGAGAGCATTTTTAAATCCTCCCTCTTTATTACTCTTTCAGCAGCGCTCGGCTTCCCCGCCTCCATAATTTCAAGCGGCGAATATATACGAAGGAAAAAAAAAAAAAAACATCGTCGCCAGTAATGGATAGGCTGACGGCGGACAGAGGCGGGGATATAAAATTAAATTAGATGTAATATTAGGCTCTCCATTTTACTGGGATTTATTTTCCGTCCTGCAGCAAGCTTGTGGAAAGGGAGGAAGGCAGGATGGGGGGAGAGGAGCCTGTGGGGTGAGAGGGAGAGAGGGAGGGAGGGAGGGGGAAGTAGAGGGGGTGGAGTGACGGAACAGGGAAGGAAGGATGAGAGTAGAAATAGATGGAAAGGGAGGAAGGGAAAAAGGGAGATTAAGGTAAAGAGAAGGATAGGGGGAAAGACAAGGAAAAAGAGAACGACAGAAGCAGAAAGAAAAAGAAGGGGAGGAAGAAAGGGAAGGAGGGAGGAGGAGGAGAATGGTGGGGTGAAGGGACGGGGACAAGGCAAATTTGGGAGTAGAAAGAGAATGAAAGGGAGAAAGGAAGGAGGGAGGGGGAAGAGATGAGGTGAAGGTTCAGGGAGAGAAGGAAAGCTGGGAGTAAAAAGAGAAAATAAAGGGCTAAAAATGAGAGAAGAGAGAGAGAGAGAGAGAGAGAGAGAGAGAGAGAGAGAGAGAGAGAGAGAGAGAGAGAGAGAGAGAGAGAGAGAGAGAGAGAGAGAGAGAGAGAGAGAGAGAGAGACGAAGGAATGGAAATGAACGAAGGACAGTTAGTTAAAAAAAAAAAAGATGCTGAGGCCGGAGAGAAAAAAAATAAAGGAATGGGTGGATGGAAGAAGACAATGGAAAATAATAAAACAGAAAAAGAAGTTAATAAAGGAAGAAACTTAAACGGAGGAAGAAAAAAAAAACAGCGAAAAAAGGAGAAGAGAACAGGTTAAAGAAGAATAGATAGAGGATGGAAATAAAGTACAGAATAAAGAAGAAAAACTAGAATAAAAAAAAATGAGGATGGGGGGGTTCTGGAGAAGAGGGGGGGAGGGGTTAGGGACATTTTGAGTTGGTGTATGTAGGGGTGGGGAGTGTAAAAGTGTGTGTGGGGGGGGGGGGAGAGGGAAGGGGGGAGAGGGAAGGGGGGGGGGAAAGGGTGTAGTGAGGAAAAGGGTAAAGAAATGGTTAAGTGGGGATAAGAATGAAAAAATAAATGATTCTCTCTCTCTCTCTCTCTCTCTCTCTCTCTCTCTCTCTCTCGACCGACCGACCGACCGACCGACAGCCGACAAACTACCGACTTCTCATCCTCCTCCTCCTCCCCACTGTCGTTGTTTTCATTCTTTTTTTTTACTTTCTCTGTTGTGTTGTAATTGTTCGTAGTTCTATACACGTGACCTCCTTTTTTTATTGTTTTTCTTCCTTTTTCTTTCATATGGCATTTGTTCTTCAGGCGATGCTGGCTACTTTTCTTTTTTTTCTTTCTTTTTTTTCTTCTTTTTTTATAGTTTCTTCCGTATAGCTTTTGTTCTTGTGGTGAGGTTCGCTTTTCTTGTTTTCTTTCCTTTTCTCTATCTTATCTTTTCTTCCTCCGGCATTGCTCTGTTTTTTTTTCTGTGGCGGCGACGGTGTTGTTCTTTTTCTTCTTTTGATATTCTTTTTTTTCCATCCAGTTTGTGTTGCTCATATTTGTTGTCTTCGATTTTCTTTTTGTTGCTGTTTTCTTCTGTGTTGCCACGTGACTTCCTTCCTTCCTTCCTTCCTTCCTTCCTTCCTTCTCGCTTTCTTCCTTGCTTCCTTCCTTCCTTCTCGCTTTCTTCCTTGCTTCCTTCCTTACTTCCTTCCTTCTCGCTTTCTTCCTTGCTTCCTTCCTTCCTTCTCGCTTTCTTCCTTGCTTCCTTCCTTCCTTCTCGCTTTCTTCCTTGCTTCCTTCCTTCCTTTCTTCCTTCCTTCTCGCTTTCTTCCTTGCTTCCTTCCTTACTTCCTTCCTTCCTTCTCGCTTTCTTCCTTGCTTCCTTCCTTCCTTCTCGCTTTCTTCCTTGCTTCCTTCCTTCCTTCCTTCCTTCCTTCCTTCCTTCCTTCTCGCTTTCTTCCTTGCTTCCTTCCTTCCTTCCTTCCTTCCTTCTCGCTTTCTTCCTTGCTTCCTTCCATCCTTGCTTGCTTGCTTGCTTGCTTGTTTCCTTCCATTCCCCTCCTCCCTCCCTCTTCCTTTTTATTTCTTTCTTTCTTTCTTTATATCTTCCTTCCTTCCTTCCTTGCTTTCTTCCTACATTCCTTCCTTCCTTCCCTCCTCCTTCCCTTTCTACCTTCCATCCTTTCATGCGACGTGGGTGGGTGGGGGGGGGGGGGGGAAGGGTGTAGTACTGTGGTGTCCTGGGCGGTACTCGGCGCAACCATTGATTTGGAGCAGGTAAGCCCCGTCCCTCCCCTCCCCTCCCCTCATCAACCCCTCCCCCACCCCTCACCCCCCATCCCCCAACACCACTACCTCTTGGCCTCTGTCACCTGCCCTCACGCATACCTTGCTTCGCTGCTGCTGCTACTACTACTACTACTACTACTACTACTACTACTATTACTACTACTACTACTACTATTACTACTACTACTACTACTACTACTACTACTCATTCGATTATTTCTATTTCATAAGTCGAGTTTGTGGATGTAGTTTAGCTTTCCTCCTTTCACTGTCTACTTTTTTCCTTCTCTTCTACTTCTCTTTTCCTACTTCTTTTTCTTCTTTTCAAGCTTCATCTACTTCTTCAACTCCTTCATCTTCTTCATCTTCTTTTTTATCTTCTACAACAACAACAACAACAAAAACTACTACTATTACTATTACTACTACTGCACTCACTTTCTTAACCAACACTGCAACTAACACTTCTATTATCAAAACAAGACTTCCAAACCAACCGTATTGACCTCACCAACACACACACACACACACACACACACACACACACACACACACACACACACACACACAAAGATCACGTCGCTCCTCAATTAACAGGTATCAATATTCCAGCAGCCGGTTCGCCCTCTCTGAGCCGCTCCTAATAACCGGAGTCTCCCTTCACCTCCCGTTTTCCATCACAAAAGAAAACGGAAAACACGTTGCCCACGCACTAAAGAGAAAACGGAATCGAGAGGCTCAAACGTTGCTATTCTGTGTGTGTGAAGTGCTAAGCCGCGTCGAATGTGCACATTTGTACGTGGTGGAGTGGGCGTACACACACACACACACACACACACACACACACACACACACATATACACACGCATACACAAGCAAAGGTCTCTCTCTCTCTCTCTCTCTCTCTCTCTCTCTCTCTCTCTCTCTCTCTCTCTCTCTCTCTCTCTCTCTCTCTCTCTCTCTCTGCTACATGTGTAAATTGAGGTTTACGCAGAACGCCAACAGAGGTGTACATGAGTGTGTGTGTGTGTATGTGTGTGTGTGTGTGTGTGTGTGTGTGTGCATATACGACACGCACACATATATGGTCGCTGAATTTTTACATACAGGAAAATGGAGTGCATGTAAATGGTGGCACACACACACACACACACACACACACACACACACACACACACACACACACACACAGGTGAATCGTGTGTACCTGTGCTGTAATTAGGTGTAGCGTCGGACAGGTAAATGGAGCATTGGCGTGTGTGTGTGTGTGTGTGTGTGTGTGTGTGTGTGTGTGCATGCAATCCCACACACGCACACACACACATACACACACACACACACACACATTCCCCTTTCCCTTCCTCCTCCTCCTCCTCCTCCTCCTCCTCCTCCTCCTCCTCCTCCTCCTCCTCCTCCTCCTCCTATTTCTCCTCCCCCATCTCCTCCTCTTCACACTATCCACACCTCTCATCTCTAACTAACTCCATTTCCACTCTCCTCCTCCTCCTCCTCCTCCTCCTCCTCCTCCTCCTCCTCCTCCTCCTCCTCCTCTTCCTCCTCCTCCTCCCAGGTATTTCCATATCCACTAAATATGGAACAGAAGCAACACTGTACTTGTCCATTTGCTTATTTCTCTCTCTCTCTCTCTCTCTCTCTCTCTCTCTCTCTCTCTCTCTCTCTCTCTCTCTCTCTCTCTCTCTCTCTCTCTCTCTCTCTCTCTCTCTCTCTCTCTCTCTCTCTCTCTCTCTCAAGGGTCTTCGTTCTTTTTTTATTGCTATATAAATTCGTTCTTCCTTCTTCATCTTGTTCTTCATCTTTCTCTTCTACTTCCTCCTCCTCCCCCTTTCTCCTTCACCTAGTCCTGTTCAACATCTACCTTTATCTCCATTGCTATCTCCCTATCTCCTCCTCTTTCATCTATTCTGTCATGTCCTACCGCACGTAGATTACTAGTAGTAGCCATAGACAAGCAGGTCTTCTGGTGTCTGTTCTTTCTATGTATTCCTATGTATTCCTCCTCCTCCTCCTCCTCCTCCTCCTCCTCCTCCACTATTCTTTACCACGTTATCCATTCTCTGATATTATTTCTTTTCTATTTCCTTTTTATCGGTTTTTCTCCTTTCCCATACCATTTCCAGGCGTCTCTCTCTCTCTCTCTCTCTCTCTCTCTCTCTCTCTCTCTCTCTCTCTCTCTCTCTCTCTCCATTTACCTTCATTCTTCCTTTCTCTTTCGTCTAATTCTTTCGCGTCTCATTTCTTTTCCTTTCCTTCCCTCGTTTTCTTTCTGTTTCTTTTCTCACCAACTTTAGTTCTATTTTTCTCTTTCTCCATTTTTTTATCTTCTTCATTCTTATCGCCTCGTTTTTTTTCCTCTCGGTTCTTTCTTCCTTTCCCCTCTTTTATTTTCCCTTCCTATTTTCCGTCTTTTATTCCCTCCTTTCGTTCCATGAAGTGTCAGAATTATCACGATTTAACTTTTTTTATCATTCCCTTCCTTTTTTGTCTTTCTCTTCTTCTCTCCATTTTATCTTTTCAATCGTCATTTTTTTTCATGAACTCATTTGCTCGTCTATCATGCCTTTTTTTCTCTTTCCTCCTCTTTCGTAATTCCTTTTTGCATTTCCTTCTTGTGTTCTTTCTTCCATTTCTCGATCGTTTTTCCTCTCCTACTTCTTCCCTCTTTCTTTCTGTTTTCCATCCTGTTCATCTCTCTCACAATTTACTCCTATCTCGTTTATTCCTCTTACTCCTTGCTCCTTACATCTTTGCTTTTTCCCCTCTTCCATCTCTACCTCAATTCCTTCCTTCGTCCCTCTTTCCTTTGCTTCACCCTTCCCTCCATTCTTTATTCATTTTATCATTTTTCCTTTCCTCTCTTTTAATCCAACACTACTTCCTACCTCTATCCCTTCCTTCCTTCCTCCATCTCTTCCTCTCATCCTTCCTTCTTCTCCCTCTTTGTTCTCTTCTTCCTTCCTTCCTTTTTCAATTGCTTCCTTTCCTTCCTAGCTTACTTCATACCTTCCTTGCTTCGTTTCCTTCTTTCTTTACTTTGGCCTTTCTTTCTTCCTTCCTTTTTCCCTTTCGTTCAATCCTTTCCTTCCTTCTTTCCTACATCTCTTCCTTCATTCCCCCCGTTCTTTCTTCCTTCAACCCTTTCCTTTCCATCATTTCTCCATATTCCTTCCATTCCTCCTTTCCATTACCCTCAATCCTTTTCCTTTCATCCATTTCTTCCTTCCTCTCCCTCTTCCATCCCTTCCCTCCCCTCCTCCCTCCCTCCCTTTCCTTCCCTTTACATTCCACTTTGCTCGCCTCACAATCGGCTTCTGAAACAATAAAATTTGGTGTTCACTTCCACATACAGAAGGGAGGGTGGTGAGTAATCTCTCTCTCTCTCTCTCTCTCTCTCTCTCTCTCTCTCTCTCTCTCTCTCTCTCTCTCAAATTTTCGTCAATAAACATTCTCTCCTTTCTTAGATTATTCCCTTTCTCAATTCCGTTACACCGTTTCAAAGACCGAATGCGAAATCATTCGGAAAGACCTCAATCACATTATCGAATGGTCGGAAAGATGGCAAATGTCCTTTAATGTTGACAAATGCAAAGTCATGCACATTGGGTCCAAAAATAGTAACCACACATACATCATGAATGGGAAACCTTTGCAGGCGATGCAGGAGGAAAAGGATCTTGGAGTCACTATCAGCAGTGACCTGAAACACGCGAATGACTGTAAAAAAGCATACAACAAGGCCAACATTATGCTCGGGTTCATAGCGAGGAAATTCGAGTGTAAAACGCCAGACGTGATGCTATCCTTGTATAATTCCATGGTAAGACCGCACCTCGAGTATGCAGTACAGTTCTGGTCTCCTAATTACAGAAAGGACATTGATTTACTGGAAAGGATTCAACGACGCGCCACGAAAATGATTCCAACCTTAAGGGCTCAACCGTACGAGGAATGACTCAAGCGACTCAATCTCTTTACATTGGAGAAAAGACGTCTACGAGGGGATATGATTCAAGTCTTCAAGTACCAGAAAAAAAATCAATAACGTCGATTACTCCAAATTCTTTGAACTGCAAACCAACTCAAGAACTAGAAATAACGGTTTACCCATTCAGTCGAGTCGATGTGACACAGACATTGGAAGGAGTTTCTTTTCAAACCGAGACATCCGCCACTGAAACAATCTTCCCTCAGAAGTAGTAAATGCGAATCAACTCCTTCAAATATAGAATCGACCGTCATTTCGCTGCGTCGGGGGTGAACTGAATATCGAGGTGCTTTCATCTGCTAATCAATATCGAGGTGCTTTCATCTGCTCCTCAAGTCCCAAGTGGCGGTCGAGCAGATTAAATCACCAAAGCGGGCAACCTCTAAATGACCCAATAGGCTTTCTGTTGCCTGCATTTCCATGTTTCCATGTCTTCTTTTTTTCTATTCTCCTTCTCCCTTTCCTTCTGAACTCTCTCTCTCTCTCTCTCTCTCTCTCTCTCTCTCTCTCTCTCTCTCTCTCTCTCTCTCTCTCTCTCTCTCTCTCTCTCTCTCTCTCTCTCTGCTTCTCCCATTAACCTCATTCTTCTTCTCTACTTCTCTCCTTCAATTCTCTTTTCTCCCTAAAACATAACATTCCTCCCTTACCTACTTCTCTCTCTCTCTCTCTCTCTCTCTCTCGTATATAGGTGTAGGTAATTATCATGGCGAATCTATTTTCCCTTGCAATCTATTTCCATCAGCAATATTTCTGTTTCCTTGTCCCTCTTCATTCAGCGAAATGTATTTTGCAATCAATTTTCCTTTAGTTCTTTGCAATATTCACACCAGCGCTATGCCTCGGCCGCGGGGATATATATAAACGTGTCTGTCTGTCTGTCTGTACGGAAAAGGAAGGGAGGGATGGGAGGATAGAGGGGTGGAGGGGACGGAAGGGATGGAAGGGGAATGGAAGAGAAGGCAAAGAAGGGGATAGGAAGGGAAGGGAAGAAGAGGGTGTGTGATGGGGAGGGGAGGGGGAGAGTGTGTAACTGGGGGGAAGAGGAAGGGGAAAGGGGAGTGTATGTATGTATGTATGTATGTATGTATGTATGTATGTATGTATGTGTGTGTGTGTGTGTGTGTGTGTGTGTGTGTGTGTGTGTGTGTGTGAGGAGAGAGAGAGAGAGAGAGAGACTGTGTGTGTTTTCTGATGTGATTTTTCATGTTTTTACGTACTCTCTCTCTCTCTCTCTCTCTCTCTCTCTCTCTCTCTCTCTCTCTCTCTCTCTCTCTCCCTGATTGATTCGTTCGTTTCGTGTGTGTCGTTTCGTTTCGGCTCGGCAATACGTGTTATTCTATTTCGCTCTGTTCGGCCCAAATATGACATCTGTGTTTTTGCTTTATTTCCCTCTGCCACCTAACCTAACTGCGGCCATCTCCATAGTGTTGTGTTTCTTTTTTTTTTCATGTCATCTTTTTTTATATATATTTATTTCTATGTGTGTCTGTGCTTGTTTGTGTTTTCATTTTTGATGCGCGGATAAATTTCGGGCTTCGGGTTTTTTTTTTTTTTTCGTATGTGTTTTTGTTGTTTTATTTATATGTTTATTTTGTATATTTATTTTTTTGTTTGATGCGCATATAAATATAAATTTCAGCCACCATTCTTGTCTATTTTTATATTTATATTTCCATTTGTTTGTTTTTATTTTTATTTCGTTTTTTAGTCACACTTTGACCATCTATTTTTCATTATTAATTTCTTTTCATATATATTTATTTGGGGGGGTCACTGTATCTCCTTCTCCTTCTCCTTTCTTCCCATTTTTTCTTTCTTCTTAAAAACTGTTGGCAATATATTTATTTTCCTTTGTATTTAAGTAGCGGGCTTTTTTTTCACATTTGTTTCCTTTTTTTTATGCCCTTGAACTGACTCCTCTGTTGTAAAAAAAATTTGCCCTTTACCTCATTTCATAATTCACAAATGTTCTCTGCTTGCCACTTGTATTTTCTCTATTTTCTTTTCTCTTTTCTATCAGCTTTCAAACATCTTCATCTCTGCTTCTCTCCTTGCATTTTTTTCCTCCACCAGTCTTTGCTTCTTCCCATTATATTCTTCGTCTTTACTTTTCCATTTTTCATCCCTTCATATCTTCCTTCCTTAATTAATTTCTTCCCTTCTTCACTTCGCAAACCTATCTTCCTTCCTCTATTCTATTTTTTCTTCGCTATCTTTACTTCCGCATTTTTTCCCTTTTTCCTCCTCGACGCTTCCCCCCGAACTGGTTTTTGTTTTTTTATATTCGCTTTTTTATATTTCTTAACTTACCATTATTTATACATTACTTTCTAGGCCAATGCATAATTAATGGGTATTCGGAGCCCATGAGAGAGAGGTTCGATAAAGTTTTGCCTTAAGCACAGTGGTAGTAGTAAAAGTAGTAGTAGTAGTAGTAGTAGTAGTAGTAGTAGTAGTAGTAACACGATACCCATGGAGAGTGGCAGCAACCTTGAGGGACGCCTTCTGTTAGGGGTGTTTTCTTGTGTTGCTTTCCCTTGTGTTGCATTCATTAGTCTGTCCTGTGTTGTGTTCCTGAATGCTGTGAGAAGTGTTCCATATATGTGTGTCACTGTGTCATGCATGTTCACTGCTTTCTTTGTTTTGCTTTGTGTTGTAATTTCTTCTCTTGTATTACTAACGCTGTATCTGTGTTGCATGTATGTGTCACTTATGTTTCGCGGTGCTCTGCTGTCCTGTGTCGTGTTGCGCTGTGATGTGTAGTGGTATTCTGTGTTAAGATAAGCGCTGTGTTGGACTGAATAATGTTGCTCTGCCACCATATCACGTTCGTTATTGTAATCTGTCGTGATGCGTCGTTAAATGTTGTGGCACTTAGCGTTGTTTTATGTTGTGGCATTTAGCGTCATTTTATATTGTGGCACTTTTTTATGTTATGGCACTTAGAGTTGAAAGATTGTGTTGAACTGCATATTACTTTGTGGTGCGCTAGGCTCGGTGTTGTCCGGTAAATATGCTTCATGCTGCAACTGATGAATTATGAACCACCAGATGAGTGCTCCATTACGGGCCGTTCAGCTAAACTTGGCAGATAAGCTCCCCCCACCTACCGCACCAATCCCCGCCCCCTCCCAGCGAGCACCAATCACGTTAATCCTCCCGCCAATCGCCCACCAATCACGTGCATTGAAAAGGCTGCATGGCAAATAGGGGCAAGGCTAATCCTGCTTTTTACTGGATGGGGGAGGGAGGGAGGACTGGGGAGAGGGGGAACGGGAGGGGAGGGAAGGGGAGGTGAGAGAGAGAGAGAGAGAGAGAGAGAGAGACGGTGGTGGTTTTAGTTGGTGTAAAAGGAGGAGAATGACGAAAGAGAGGAGGAGGAAGAGGAGGAGCTGGTTCGAGGAGGAGCAAAGGGGGTGAAGAGGAGGAGGAGGAGGAGGAGGAGGGGCATACGACAAGTTAATGTAAACAAACTACGAGAAGAAAAAGCCTCACCGAGTCAGGTCACCTTTTGGGAGGAGGTTGTGCACTTTTTTTTTTTAACTTATTCCGTGAACTGAAAACGTTACAGAGAAAAACTGGAGGAAAAAACGTTGGGCACAAACATACTGGGGAAAAGATTTAGGAAGAGAAACGTTAGGCAGAGAAAGAGTGGAGTAGAAAACGTGAGGTAAAAAGAGACTAGGAAGGAAAAACATATTAGTGAGAAAGACTGGGTGAAAAAACGTTGGGCAGAGAACGAGGGGGGAGAAAAACATAGTGAGAAAGACTGAGTGAAAAAACGTTAGGCAGAGAAAGAGTGGGGTAGAAAACGTTAGGTAAAGAAAGACTGGGGAGGAAAAACGTTAGGCAGAGAAAGAGTGGGGTAGAAAACGTTAGGTAAAGAAAGACTGGGGAGGGAAAACATATTAGTGAGAAGGCTGAGTGAAAAAACGTTAGAGAAACAGGGGTGAAAGTCGTTGAAGAAAGGCTGGGGTATAAAACGTTAGGTAGAGAAACACTGGTGGGAAAAACGCTAGACAGAGAAAGACTGAAGAAAAAAGAAAAAAAAAATTAGCCAGCGACTTACTGTGGAAAAAAAATATGCGTACTATACTCATTTCTGCATTAACACATTTTGGCAGAATAATGCTTTTTTTTTTTTCTTTAGATAATTGTTTGACATATTTATTTTTTATCTGTTAATTACTTGCCTTACCAATTGACTTCTTTACTCTCTCCAGTTTAATACAATTTTTAGATAGTTCTATTTTCCTCTTACCTGTTTTATTCGTGTATCTATTTGTTTGCTTTTTTGTTCTTGTTTGTAAAAGGAAGAAGCAAAAGCAGCAGCAACAACCTTGTAGGGAGAAGAGGTGGGGAGAGAAGAGGAGGGGGAGGAGAGAGGAGGAGTTAGTGGGAGGAGGAAGAGGGGATGTTTGAAATGCCCCCCTTCTCTCTCTCTCTGACCTCAACTCACACTCACCCCAACCACCATCTGTCACCCCCTCCCCCCCTCCCCCCCTCTAGACCCCTCCCCTACCCCCAATAACTCAATTCTCACCTTCACACCCCTCCCACCACTCCGATGCCTCCCCCTCCCCCTCCACCCCCCCTTCCTCCCTTCACCCCATTCCCCCCTCACAACCTCACCGAGTCACATCCCCTTGACCATAGTGACTCCTCCCCACCCCACCCCACTCCCCACCAGTACCATATTCTTAACACTTCTTCCCCTCACTCCCTTCCCCCCCTCCCCCGTCCCTCCCCCCTCCCCCAATTACTACAATAAAAGGGAGAGGAGGGACATGTGTGGTCAAGTGTTTTATTGCTTGTTTATTGTTTGTGTGTTTGTGTGAGGTGCAAATAAGGTGTGTGTGTGTGTTTGTGTGTGTGTGTGTTTACCGGTGACTTATTAATATACATCTACATGCGGGGTCCCTGCTTGCGTATGCGTGTCTGTGTGTGTGTGTGTGTGTGTGTGTGTGTGTGTGTGTGTGTGTGTGTGTGTGTGTGTGTGTGTGTGTGTGTGTGTGCAGTTGCCGCTCACCCAGACCAGCCTTCAACCCACAAAATGTTTACACTAAAGTGGATGGAGAGAGAGAGAGAGAGAGAGAGAGAGAGAGAGAGAGAGAGAGAGTTAGAAAAATATGTAAACGTGAATATAAAACCAAAAAAAAAAAAGAAAGAGCGAAAACAAAAAGTATAAATATTCTAGCCGGCTGAATTGGGCCAAGGGAAAAAACAGATGGAGTACATAAATAAAGCTTAACATGCTATTTTGGAGAGTCTATTAAAATTTTAGATGCTACAGTAACGGTGGTGTGCGTGGGTGTGTGGGGGGAGAGAGAGAGAGAGAGAGAGAGAGAGAGAGAGAGAGAGAGAGAGAGAGAAGAGGAAGAAGGGAATTGGAAAGTGGGTAAATGGAATGAGCGGGAAAAAAAAAACAAAGGAAAGAAAGAATGAGGATATACAAGAAAGGGGAGAGGAAA
>NC_066545.1:3325176-3345176 GCF_024679095.1 Eriocheir sinensis
TAGTAGTAGTAGTAGTAGTAGTAGAAGTACCGTATGTCTACCTGTCAACCTTTCTACTTAAATACCTACCTGTGTATCCATCTACCTCACTACCTATTTAACAATCTACCTACCTTCTTACATACCTACCTGTCTGTCTGTCTACATGCCAACCTGTCTATCTGCCTGTCTCTCTATCCTCTGCCCACCTACCTGTCTGGCCGCCCGCCTTCCTGCCTTCCTATCTCCCTGTCCGCCTACCTGCCTACCTGCCTACCTGTGTTCTGTTACGTGTTCCACCTCGGCTCATGTAACCAAAGCCTCCTCCTCCTCCTCCTCCTCCTCCTCTCTCCACATTTTTCTCACCTCTCCTCTGGTTTCCTTTCTTCCCTCCTTCCTCATTTATCTCTTTCTGTCTGTCTCTCTCTCTCTGTCTACTCATTCATCTTTATCTTTCTACAAATAACCAAATACTTCAAGTTTTCTCCTGTCTACTCTTTTCTTCTCTTCTCTCTCTCTCTCTCTCTCTCTCTCTCTCTCTCTCTCTCTCTCTCTCTCTCTCTCTCTCTCTCTCTCTCTCTCTCTCTCTCTCTCTCTCTCATTTATCTCCTTCCCTCGCAGTCTTCCTCACGCTCCTCCCCACTCCCCTAAATCTTTCCTCTTCACTCTTTGTCTCCCCACCTCTTCCCTCCCCTCCCCCTTCTCTCCCTCTCTCTCTCCTTCCCTCTACTGTCCACCTCAACACGCCTCCTTACTCCTCCCCTCTCCTCCCTCTCACTCTTTCCTCTCCTTCCCTGGTTCCTTATTGCTTCACGTCTCTTCCACCTCTCATTTCTCAACTCTCCCTTCTCCCCTCTCCCCTTATTCTCCCTTCTTCCCCTCTTCCCTTTCACTCTCTACGAATCTACATCTTCCATCTTCCTCTCCCCTCTCCCTTACACTCTCCCCTATTCCTCTTACTCACCCCTCTTCCTCTCACTCTCCCCACTCCCTTTCATTTCCCCTCTTCCTCTTAGTCTCCCCTCTTCCTCTAACTCTCCCCTATTCTTCTTACTCTTCCCTCTTTCCCCTCACTCTCCCCTCTCCCATCTTACTATTCTCTCCCTTTCTCTCACTCTCAATCTCGCCTTATCCCCCCCATTCTCCCTTCACTCTCCTCTTTACTCTCCCCCTCTCGCTTTCCCCTCTCTCTCCCCTCTCCAAGACATCTCTCCACCCAAGTCAGTGCTCTGCCAACAGTACTCTCTCTCTCTCTCTCTCTCTCTCTCTCTCTCTCTCTCTCTCTCTCTCTCTCTCTCTCTCTCTCTCTCTCTCCCTTTCGGCAACTAATTGATTGAGTGCCAGGTGCGCGGCCTTCCCATGACGTCATAAGGAACAGGTGACACACACACACACACACACACACACACACACACACACACACACACACACAAATACGTTTCCTTGAACCCTTGAAACTTTCCATTTGACTTTTATTTACTTATTTATTTGTTTATTATTTACTTGTGGCGGTCGAGGGAGGGAGGGAGGGAGGGAGGGAGGAGGAGGAGGAGGAGGAGGAAAGAGGTCTTGTAACTAACCTTCTCTCTCCCCTCCTTCTCCTCCTCCTCCTCTTCCTCTTCTCTCTCTCTCTTCTCCCTGCCCTACTTTTCTTCCTCCTCCTCTTCCTCCTCTATTCTATTAGGTTTTCTGCTTCAATTCCTTTTCCGACTACCTTTTATTTTCTTCCTTTTTAGTTTCTTCCTTCCTTCTTTCTATTCCTTCCTTCCACTCACTCCTCTAATTCCTTTCCCCAAGTAATAACAGCAGTGTGTGTGTGTGTGTGTGTGTGTGTGTGTGTGTGTGTGTGTGTGTGTGTGTGTGTGTGTGTGTGTGTGTGTGTGTGTGTGTGTGTGTGTGTGTGTGTGAGCCTCAAATGTAAACAAACCACATTTAAATCTCAAGGGAAACTGGGCCCCTTTATCCTTATGTTAGGAGCAGGAGGAGCAGGAGGAGGAGGAGGAGGAGGAGGAGGAGAAACAAAACTACATCCCACGTATTTCCCTTCACCTCAGCTAAAGCCTGGAGGGAGGGAAGGAAGGATTCGAGGAGGAGGAGGAGGAGGAGGAGGAGGAGGAGGAGAGGAGGAAGAGGAGGAGGAGGAAGAGGAGAGGAGCTTTGTTACTTAAGACTCTTGTGGGAATGGTGAAATTCATGTCTTTTCCAAACCATTAACCCATCTGGCTATTACGAGAGAGAGAGAGAGAGAGACGAAGATGCTCATACCTGGCTCTTAATTACCACCATTACGCACCTGGCCACACCTGAGATCAACTTACACACACACACACACACACACACACACACACACACACACACACACACACACACACACACACACACACACACACTTTCCCGCCATAAACACAAAATTGAATTAAGGAAAACCAGAAATAAGAACCCACGAATTATTCCTCTCTCTCTCTCTCTCTCTCTCTCTCTCTCTCTCTCTCTCTCTCTCTCTCTCTCTCTCTCTCTCTCTCTCTCTCTCTCTCCCCATTCAAAGGAGGGAAGAATGTTTCCTACCTGTGACCAATGGAAGAAACGACCCCCCCCCCCCTTTTACCGCCCCCCTTTCTCTTTCTCTTCCTCCTCCCCTCCCTCCCTTCTCTCCCCTTTCCCTCCTCTCCTTTCTTCCCTCCGCCTCACCTTTTTCCAAAACAGTAAGGGTGACAATAGCCTCTCTCTCTCTCTCTCTCTCTCTCTCTCTCTCTCTCTCTCTCTCTCTCTCTCTCTCTCTCTCTCTCTCTCTCTCTCTCTCTCTCTCTCTCTCTCTCTCTCATCAAAGAAAGGGAACCGAGTAGGAAGGAGAATAATAGACGAGGGAGGAAGGGAGGTAAGTAGGGAGGAGGAGGAGGAGGAGGAGGAGGAGGAGGAGGGAGAAGAGAAGCAAGATAAGAAGCCGATTT
The DNA here is from genome assembly GCF_024679095.1 of Eriocheir sinensis. Classification (NCBI taxonomy): domain Eukaryota; kingdom Metazoa; phylum Arthropoda; class Malacostraca; order Decapoda; family Varunidae; genus Eriocheir; species Eriocheir sinensis. The sequence continues at coordinate 3,328,104 of NC_066545.1, forward strand.
CTGAGTGATATATAGAAGGAATAAAGGGAGGGAGGGAGAGAAGGGAGGGAGGAAGGGAGAGAAGGAATGAGGGAAGGAGAGAAGGAAGGAGGGAGTTAAGAGGGAAGAAAGTCGTATAAATGATGACTTTTAATTATTTACAAACATTGCTTAAATAAGGAAGGGAGGAGGGAGAGAGAAGGGAGGAAGGAAGGGAAGAAGGAAGGAAGGGAGGGAGGGAGGGAGGGAAGGAAGGATTATGGGAGTTATGATTTTATTTACTGATTTAGGCTAAACAATCTCTCTCTCTCTCTCTCTCTCTCTCTCTCTCTCTCTCTCTCTCTCTCTCTCTCTCTCTCTCTCTCTCTCTCTCTGTTTTGTTCTTAATTCCTCCAGATTTTCCTTCCTTCCAATTGCTTTCCTCCTCCTCCTCCTCCTCCTCCTCCTCCTCCTCCTCTTTTCTCCTCCTCCTCCTTCTTCCTGTTATCTCCTCTTCCTTCTCATATTCGTCCCCTCGTTCTTCTCCTCCTCATTACTCTCTTCTTATACCCAATCTTCCTCCTCCTCCTCCTCCTCCTCCTCCTCCTCCTCCTCCTCTTCTTCCTCTTTCTCTGCCATCCATCCAGCTGACCACTTGTCCCTCCCTTTCCTCCCTCCCTCCCTTTCTCCTCCTTTCACTTCCTTTTATCAATGATCTTTATGGTTCTAATCCTATTCTTTGGTCTCTTCTGGTCTTTAGAAACCTCCTCCTCCTCCTCCTCCTCCTCCTCCTCCTCCTCCTCGTGCTGCTGTTCTTCCTCCTCCTTATCCTTCTGCCTCCTTTTATTCTCATTCTTGTCGCCCCTTTTTATCCCTTTTTCTTTACATATTCTTTTCTTTTATCTATCTTTTCTTTCCTTCTTTATTATTTTTTATCATTATTCACTTTTTTCCCTCAATTTTTCCTTTTTTCTCATCTTCGGTTACTCCTAATATTCGTTTCTTCATATCCTCTTTCTTATCATCTATCTTTTTTCTTTCTATTTCCTCTTCCTCTTCCTCCTCTTCTTCCTCCTCCTCTTTTATCCCACTGCCTGTTCTTTCTTCCCTCCTTCCTTCCTCTTTTGTTCTGCATCTTCCTCACATATTCATTCCCTATCTAAACAACCATCTTTCCCTTCTTTTTCCTCTCTCCAGATTTTCTTTTTCCTTTTCCTCTTTTTCTTTTTCTTGTTTTTTTTCTTTTCTTCTACGTGCGTCTTCCTTTTTTATTTTCTTCCGTTGTTATATATATTTTTACTTATTATTTTCGTGTTATTTTCTCTCAAGTATTCGCTACTATTTTCTTTCTTTTTCTTCCTTGTCATTTATTTATTTTTTTCATCTTCTTTTCATTTTCATATCTTTAATTTCTTTCCTGCATGTTTTGTTCTAATATTTTTCATCTTTTCGTCTTTTCTTTCTACATCTTTCTTTTTTTATCTCTTTCTACTTCCTTTTCCTTCTCTCTCTCTCTCTCTCTCTCTCTCTCTCTCTCTCTCTCTCTCTCTCTCTCTCTCTCTCTCTCTCTCTCTCTCTCTCTCTCTCTCTCTCTCTCTCTCTATCTCACTCTCTATTATTTTTTCCCCTCTTCTTCCTCCTCTCTCTCTTCTAATTCTTGTATCCTGTTCGTACTTTTCTTCTCTTTTCTCTCTCATTTTCTGATTCGAATTATTATTTTTTCGCGTATTTTCATCGCAATCTTTCATAATTTTTTTTATCATTAACTTTCTCATTATTTTTTTGTTATTTTCAATCTTTACTTTCTCTAAATATTTTTCCCTACATATTACATTCTTTTTTTCTCGCTTCCTTATCTCTTCTTCTTTGTCTTCCTTCTCCTCCTCCTCCTCCTACCTCGCTCTTCGTTTTTCTTTTTTTCTTAGTTCGTCTCCTCGTCCTTTTCCTAGTTCCCTGTCCTTATTTTTTTGGTCTTTTTCCTTCTTTCTTATTCTTATTTCGCCTTTTTTTATTATTCTTCCATTTACTTTCTTATCTGGTTCCTTCTTTCTCATATTTATTTCTTCTTTCTTATCATTAGTTCTAGTTTTCTTATCTTTATTCCGACTTTTCTTATCCATATTCCTACTTTTTACTGTTATTTCTCCTTTCTTACCTTCATTTCTATCTTCTTACCTTAATCCATCTTTTTTATCCAAATGCCTTCCTTCTTTTTTTCTTATTTCCCTTTCGCTGGTTCGCCTTGTTCTCTCCTCTTTTTTTGCTCAGCCTTTTCCCTTCTCCCTTCACTCTCTTCGTTTCCTCTACTCAATTTAACCAACCGTCTTTTTCCTCTTTCTTCTCCATCTCTATATTTTTCTACCTTTGTTTCTTCTTCCAATTCACGTTTATCCTTCACAGATTTTCTTTCTGCGTCCTTTCTTCGTTACAAGATTTTTTTCGCTTTCTTCCTCTATTTCTTTTCTCGTCTCCAGTATTCTTAAAAACATTCTCGTCTTGACATTTTTTTTTTCTTAATCCGTCCACCTCGTACGAGTCTTCATATTCCTCCTCCTGTCCTTTCTTTTTTCCTCTTCCTCTTTCTCCCCTTTTGTTTTAAAAAAAAAATTATTTCACATACTTTTTTGCCTTCTCAGCAACGAATTCTTCCTTATTTTTCTTTAATCAGCGTTTTTCATGCTCTTCACTTCACTTCTCTCTTCCACTTCATTTCTTGTCTCTTCATGTCTTTGTACTTTCTAAATTTTCCCTTTTCATGTTTCCCGATTCATTCCTTTCTTTCCCTAGTCTTAGTATTTCCTGATTTAATCTCTCTTATTTATTTCCAGGGGCTGTTAGCACAGCGGGCCTGGCCGCCTCCGTGGCTGGCCGTCGCTGCCGGGGCCGGCGCCGAACAATGAAAGGTGTGTGTCATTGTTGGGGAAGGCTGGCCATAAAACACCCAGATGGCGATACCACATCGGGGGAGGTGTTTTTTATGCCACTTTATTCATTATATTCGGTGGAGCCCGACACGTCTATAGGGGTCCATGGTCTGCGCCGGCCTAGAACGGGAGCTCAGAATTACATCAATGACGCCTCCCCAGGACGGTACCTGGGGACGCATCAGCTGGGTGTGGGATCGTGCCCCTGGGAGGACGGGCCTAACATATGACTCGGACCTGCAGCGGACACAGGTTTTTGGGGTGTGGTTCACCTGGCTGGACGAGGAAACACCTACCATTGTCCCACAGAAGGATCGTCTGTTAGTCCCACAACCACATATGCTGCTGCCCAAAGGCTTCCCCGTGATCCTTTACGGACAGAAACACAACTACACTCATGACCCCACTGACCACTACTCACAACTTGTTAACTTCATGCCTCGCCCTCTCCCGCGGCCTCGCTGCACGCTGCACTCCAGGCTGTCCAACTTCCTACAAGAGTTAAATAGTAGCCACAGGTTTATCACCTTTTGTGACCTTTAACAACGTCTTCCATCCTCTATATTTCCTCTTTCTAGGAAATAAACTCTTTCAAAACGGGTGCATCAAGTCGTCATTCTAATCAAAAGTCTGTTTCTTTCGACGTCTTTCATAAATTTATCTCCTCTCTGTTTTTTGTACCATTTCCTTTAAAGTCTCCGATGACTATTGACAACTGGAATGTTTGCTTCTTTATTGCTGCTTCCACATCCTGATAAAAACTCTTCTACCTCATCGTCAATGGAAGGTGGTGTCGGTGCTTAAGCTTGAAGAATTTTAAGCTTGTATCTTTTCATCAGCTTGGTAATGACTCCCGCTACATTTCCGCTTGTCCTGAAGAATGCCTCAACGTTCCCTGCTAAACTCTTTTTCATCACATTTCATTCATTACTCATATTTCATTTACTGTTCATCATGTCTCGTTCACTTATGCTCCTTCCTATTTACTCGACTTTAATGGCTCAAGATCTGTCCTCCCTTTACCGTCCTTTTCTATCTTTATCTTTATTTCATTTTAGATTTTCCTTCACATTTCTTTTTTATCATTCACTTTCTTGTTCTCTTCTTCCTTAGTATTTTTTTTCTTTAGCGCCTTTCTCCAATTACTTCTCACTTTATCCTTCTTCCTCCTCCTCCTCCCACTCACTTTCCTTCTTTATCATGTTCCTCGTGTCTTATATTTGTTCTCTTTCGTCTCCTTCCTTTACACATCCGGTTGTTTTTTTCTTCTTCCCCTATTCCTCCTTTATCTTATTTATCTTAAGTTTCCCTCGGCTTCTTTTTCTTTACTTTTTTTTCCAGTTTTCCTTTGCTTTTCATCCGCCTTTTACCTCCCTGTCTCCATGCAATTCTCCTTCACCTCTTCCTCCATATTTTTCTTTTTATTCCTCATTTTTTCCAATCCTTTACCTTTTGGCTTTCTATTTCATTTATTCTCTATTCTTCCTCCCTTCACTTGACTCCTCCTCCTCCTCCTTTTTCTCCTGCTATTTTTCATCTCACCCCAGACCTCCTCTTCCTCCTCCTCCTCCTCTTCCTCCTCCTCCTCTTCCTCCTCCTTTATCTTAATCCCACCTTTCATTGGCTTTTCTTCTTTTTATTCTCTTCATTTCACTTCATCCTCCTTTTATCCCTCTTCTTTTACCTCCTTCTCCTCCTCCACTACCTCCTCCTCCTCCTCTTCTTTCTCTGCATCTTACCTTTGTTCAACTTTTCTTTAATTTCTGTTTAATACACCTGTCAAGTTTTGATCTCCCTCGTTTCTTCTTTATTCTCCTTTATTTCATCTTCTTCATCTTCATCTTCTTCCTCGTCATCCTCCTCGTTTACCTTTAATCTTCGTTGCCAAAGTATTTTATTCTTTAAACATTTTTCTCTCCGGTTCTCATCGCCTTTTACCTCTGCTCCTCCTCCTCCTCCTCCTCCTCCTCTCTTTCCTTCTCCTATTTCTTCTTTATTTACCCGACGTTTCCATACTACTGTTTTATACGTTCTTTTACTAATCTTCCACACCTCATTCTTCCCTCCTACTCCTCCTCCTACTCCTCTTCCTTTTATCCTTATCCAACGTTTCTACACTTCCCTTTTAATAGACCTCTCTGCTACTTTCTCACTTTATTCCATCTCCTCCTCCTCCTCCTCCTCCTCCTCCTCCTCCTCCTCCTCATTAAGCCTATCGCGGCATCTCCCCCTATCTCCTCTTCGCCTTCCGGGAGATGATAAGAAAATAAAACGTATACTGCGACTTTTTTTTATCTCTCTTCATTATACCATTCATGCATAGATTACTCTCTCTCTCTCTCTCTCTCTCTCTCTCTCTCTCTCTCTCTCTCTCTCTCTCTCTCTCTCTCGTCGGCTGTGTAAATATACTTTTATTGTAGGTTTTTTTTTCAATGCCGTAAACTAATTTGTATCTTTCGTTTCCATATTCATTCTATTTTTTTTTTTTTTTTTTATTTTCGAACCGTGTGTGTGTGTGTGTGTGTGTGTGTGTGTGTGTGTGTGTGTGTGTGAATAAGTGTGAAATCGAGGGGAGGAAGGATAATCTGAGAGAGAGAGAGAGAGAGAGAGAGAGAGAGAGAGAGAGAGAGAGAGAGAGAGAGAGAGAGAGAGAGAGAGAGAGAGAGAGAGAATGGGATACTATCTCCCTCATTATCTCTACCGAATTCTTCTTCCCTCCACGTCCAGGGAGAGATACGGGCATTAGAGAGGAAGAGAGAGAGAGAGAATACGCAATCTCTCTCTCTCTCTCTCTCTCTCTCCCCTACAACATCAAATAAGACAATAAACAATTCTGGCCAAGTCGCTCCCATCAAGAGGCAAAGAAAATGGGCGACACTCAAGAGAAAACGGGAAGAGCGAGTGTCAGGATCCGTTTTCTTTACTGCGGCGATAGCGATGGAGATAGAGAGAGAGAGAGAGAGAGAGAGAGAGAGAGAGAGAGAGAGAGAGAAAAAAAAAAAAAGAGCAGAATACATTACTTCATTTCATTAATAGCAACAAGAAAAAAAAATAACAGCAACAAAACTCAGGCGAACCAATTATGATAACAGGTGTGTGCATAAAACTCTCTCTCTCTCTCTCTCTCTCTCTCTCTCTCTCTCTCTCTCCCCTAAACACTTTTACTAATAACGCGATAACACACATGTCAGATTAGTATTCCCTCCCTCTCTCTCCCTCCCTCCCTCCCTCCCTCCCTCCGTCCATCCATCCATCCATCCCTCCCTCCCTCCCTCCCTCCCTTCTTCTCTCTCCCTCCCTCCGTCCCTTTTTCCTCCCCTTAATCTACCCTCATCAACCTTTTTTTTCTATTTTTTATCTTCTTTTCAAACATGAGAAGGTGCTAAAAGGGAGGGAGACAAGGTGAAAGGGAGGGAGAGAGGTAGAGAGGAGAGAGATATAGAGAGAGAGAGAGAGAGAGAGAGAGAGAGAGAGAGAGAGAGAGTTTGTGTGAAGGGATGGAAGGATGATAAGGGAGGGGAGAGAGAAACATTAGGGAGGGAAGGAGCACGCATGAATGGAGAGAGAGAGAGAGAGAGAGAGAGAGAGAGAGAGAGAGAGAGAGAGAGAGAGAGGCTGCGAAAGTCAACAGCTGCGGGAGAGGAGATTTTACGCTATTTATCACAAACATCAGCTTGTCAACACTCTCTCTCTCTCTCTCTCTCTCTTTTGTTTCCCTTCTTCCTTACTTCTATCTATTTCCTTCCTCTCTTCCTCTCTTTTCTCAGTTCTCTTCCTCTTCTCCAATTATCTCATCTGTTTTCTTCCTCTTTCCTTTTTTTCCTTCTTTCCTTTATTTCATTTTTTGTTCGTACTCTTTTCTTTCCCATTTTCCTTCCCTCTTACCTATTTTCTAATCTCCATCTCTTTTCCTCCACCTTTTCCCCTCTTTCACGTTCTCTCCGTTCATTCTTTCTCAATACGTTTTTCTTCTTTTCCTTCCCTTTCTTTTTCCGTTCTCTCACTACATTGCATTCCTCCTTATATTTCTAATCTTCTTATTTCTCTCATTTCCTTTATTCTACCCTCTCTTCCTCTCCTTCTATTACCTCCACCTTCCCTCTCACTCCCTCTCCATTACCTCCCATCCTGACGCTTCAACCTCTCCAGCCCCTCTCCTCTTTCTCTCTCTCCATTCCCCTCTTTCTATCTCTCCACTCTCTTCCTCTTTTCCTTCCTTTCCCTCCTCTCCTAGTTCCGTCACAGAGGAAAGGAGAAAAGGAGGGAGGAGGAGGAGGAGAAAATGAATGAAAGGGAGAGGGGGAGGGAAAAGTGACAGACAGAAATATGTAGATAAGTAGTTATTAGAGAGAGAGAGAGAGAGAGAGAGAGAGAGAGAGAGAGAGAGAGAGAGAGAGAGAGAGAGAGAGAGAGAGAGAGAGAGAGAGAGAGAGATTTCCTCCCTCCTCTCTATTCTCTTTCCCTAATCTTTCCTCAAAACCGCTCAAAACGCGCGCACACCCACCCACCCACACACACACACACACACACACACACACACACACACACACTCACACTTAAGTCTCTCTCTCTCTCTCTCTCTCTCTCTCTCTCTCTCTCTCTCTCTCTCTCTCTCTCTCTCTCACTTAGTTCTTGTGCATGATTAATTTAGTCTCTTAAGTGTGTGTGTGTGTGTGTGTGTGTGTGTGTGTGTGTGTGTGTGTGTGTGCGTGTGTGTGTGTGTGCCATTCATTCCCTTCTCATTCCTGTCACTTCTGTCTGTGTGCGTGCGTCAGTCAACCATTGTTCACTCTCTCTCTCTCTCTCTCTCTCTCTCTCTCTCTCTCTCTCTCTCTCTCTCTCTCTCAATGGTCGGGCGCTCGTTATTTCAGTGTTATAAAGCGGTGAATATATTTTTTTTCTCCTCCATATTTTTTTTGTTCTGTACAATGTCTTCTATTCAACACCCGTCTCTCTCTCTCTCTCTCTCTCTCTCTCTCTCTCTCTCTCTCTCTTTATTCGCATTGGCTTTGATTTTACTTTAATTTCATTGCATGTCTGCCCGAGAGAGAGAGAGAGAGAGAGAGAGAGAGAGAGAGAGAGAGAGAGAATCAGTTCATTCATCCATAGGGATAAGGAAGGGCGAACCGGGTGTGTGAGAGGGAGGGAGAGGAGGGGAGGGAGAGAAGAGGGGGAAGGGGAGGATGGTAAGGGAGGCGTGATGAAGGGAAGGAGAGGGAGGGGAAGGGAAGGAAAGGAAGTAGAGAGGAAGAGAAGGAAAGGAAAGGGATGAAAGGGAAGTGGAGTAAAAGGGATAGGAAGGTTATGGAAAGGAGGGTTTTGGAAAGGGATTTGGAGAGGAATGGAAGAAAATGAAAGGGGAAAGGAATAGACAGGAAGAGAAAGGAAGTTGAGGTAAGGGAAGTAGAGAGGAAAGAAGAGGAAAGGGATGAAAGGGAAGTGGAGAGCAAGAGGAAGGAAAGGAAAGTGAAGAGGAGAGGAAGGAAAGGGGAATGAAGGGGACAGGGGAGTAAAGAGGAGTGGAGAGATAGATGATGTAAAGGGAAGGGGAGAGAAAGGAACGAAAAGGAAAGGAAGGGAAGGAAAGTGGAAAGGAAGGGATGGAAGGAAAAAGAAAAGGATAAAAAGTGGAGAAAGGGAAAGAAAAGGGAAGGATGGGAAAAGTGAAGAAGAATGGAAAGGAAAAATAGGAAAGGAACAGAAAAGGAAGTGAATAGGAAAATAGAAGAGAAGAGGAAAGAAAGAAAAAGAGATGGAAGCAAAAAAAAGGACAGAAGAGAGAGAGAGAGAGAGAGAGAGAGAATGGGGGAGAGGGGTACGAGAGGAGGGGAATAACAGCTGGAGAAAACAGTTGGATAAAGTTTATTTCTCTCTCTCTCTCTCTCTCTCTCTCTCTCTCTCTCTCTCTCTCTCTCTCTCTCTCTCTCTCTCTCTCTCTCTCTCTCTCTCTCTCTCTCTCTCTCTGTGTGTGTGTGTGTGTGTGTGTGTGTGTGTGTGTGTGTGTGTGTCCGTCAAAGAGTGAGTCAAGCAATGCAATCACTCGTGTTCCATCGCCGTCAGAGAGACACAAAAAAAGAACAACACAAACGGAAAGAAAACATGAAGTACAAACCGATTACATTAGGGAAATTAATTATATGAACGCCTGTGTCGGTCTGTCAGCCTCTTTCAGCCCTTTTCAATCAGTACCTCGCAGCCAGTTCCAATCAGTCGGTCAGTTGGTAAAATCTCTGCTCAGTCAGTTGGTCAATATCTCAGTTACATTGTCAGTCGGTCAGCCAGTCAGCAAGTCAGATAGCCAGTCAGTCTTCCATTCAGTTAGTGAGTCAATTGTCACTCAATGTCATAGTCTCTAGGAGTCAGTCCCAGTCAATCAGTTAGTCAGTTGATCGATTTATCAGTTAGATGGTCAGTCGGTCATTCAATCAGTCAGTCAGATAGCCAGTCAGTCAGTCAGTCCGTCAGTCAGTCACTCAGTCAGTCAGTCAGCCAGTCAGTCAGTCAGCCAGTCAATCAGTCACTTACCCAATCAATCAATTATCTTGTCTTTTCGTAAACCAGCCAGTCAGTCATTTCGTTACTCATTTACTCATTCATTCATTCAGTCAGTCAGTTAGTCAGTCAGCAAAGAGGTGTTTCATACGGTCAGTCAGTTAGTCAGTGAGTGAGTGAGTGAGTGAGTGAGTGAGTGAGTGAGTGAGTGAGTGAGTGAGTGAGTGAGTGAGTGAGTGAGTGAGTAAGTGCGTTAGTAAATTAGTTAGTTAGCCAGTCAGTCAAACATTCATTCAGTCCGTCAGTCAGTCATCCACTCACCTACTAATTATTTCATCCACTCGAACTTCTATTCACTCCGCCGAGCTATCAGTCATCTCGTCAGTCAGCCGGCCAGTCACTCAGCGTCAGCACGAAACAATTAATTATCTGGCTCATAACGAACTCTGCCTCACCTGTACAACGCAACTAATTAACATTCCATCTCCGTATCCAGAGAATTTAATTGTCACCTGCAAGGACACACGAACACACAGGGCGCATACATGTCATCAACGAGTACACATGACCTATGCTATACACGAGAGAGAGAGAGAGAGAGAGAGAGAGAGAGAGAGAGAGAGAGAGAGAGAGAGAGAGAGAGAGAGAGAGAGAGAGAGAGAGAGAGAGAATATAAAGGGCGGGGATGAGGCCCAACATCAACAAAACGGGAGATGAAACAAACAAAAAAACAAAAAAAAAACAGGAGATAAAATAGACTAATACCACCAAACGTTGAGAGAAAATACATCAGCTCCACAAAAACATAAGAAAAGATACAGTAATTCCACCATAACAAAAAATATAGTAATTCCACAAAAAAACAAGAGAAAAAATACACTAATTCCACAAAAAACAAAGAAAAAATACACAAATTCCACCAAAACAAGAGAAATAATGCACTAATTCCACCCCCCCAAAATAGCACAAATTCTACCAAAAAAAAAACTATTCCACCAAAAAAAAATGCACCAATTCCACCAAAAAATACACCAATTCCACGAAAAAAATAAAAAATGCACTAATTCCACCAAAAAATACACCAATTCCACCACAAAAAAAGAAAAATGCACCAATTCCACCACAAAAAAAGAAAAATACACCAATTCCACCAAAAAATACACAAATTCCACGAAAAAAATAAAAAATGCACTAATTCCACCAAAAAATACACCAATTCCACCAAAAAATACACAAATTCCACGAAAAAAATAAAAAATGCACTAATTCCACCAAAAAATACACCAATTCCACCAAAAAATACACCAATTCCACCAAAAAAGAAAAAATACACCAATTCCACCAAAAAAGAAAAACTACACCAATTCCACCAAAAAAGAAAAACTACACCAATTCCACCAAAAAAGAAAAACTACACCAATTCCACCAAAAAAGAAAAAATACACCAATTCCACCAAAAAAGAAAAAATACACCAATTCCACCAAAAAAGAAAAAATACACCAATTCCACCAAAATAAAAAAAAATACACTAATTCCACCAAAAAAATGCACCAATTCCACCAAAAAAGAAAAAATACACCAATTCCACCAAAAAAGAAAAAATACACCAATTCCACCAAAATAAAAGAAAAAATGCACTAATTCCACCAAAAAAATGCACCAATTCCACCAAAAAAAGAAAAATACACCAATTCGACCAAATAAAAAAAAAATCCACCAAGAAAAAAAAGCAAAAATTCCACCAAAACAAAAGAAAATAAACCTACACCACAAAAACAGGGTAGAAAATACAGTAATGGTACCACCCAAAACATGAAGAAAACAAGGCGCGTATACCAAAAAATAACATACACATACACAAAAAAAAATACCTGCCATACACTTTATACAGGTCGAAATTATAGACCCCCGCCGGCAGTGATACGAGTTATACACACAGCAAAATTATCGTGCATGTTATAAACTTCTGAAACGGGCTAATGTTTACTTTTCGGCCAACAATGTAGAGAGGGAAAAAAAAAACTTTGCCCACAACAACGAGTAAAAAGCTTCACTCTGCTGCCCCATGATTCATTCAGCGAAATTGTGATCTCTCTTTTTCGGCCGTCACAACAAACATTTATAAAGGCCACAAAAAGAGATTAGTCGGGTTCTCAGGAGCGTTTTTCACATTAGCGGTCACTAGCGGGCTTTTTTTCACATTTTTTACCTATTTTTATGCCCTTGAACTGACTCCTCGGCTGTAAAAAAAAAAAAAAAAAAAAAAAGGCGATGCAGATGTCTTGTCAAACCTTCAAAACGCTAAATAAAACTACACATGAAAATACTCACAACCTCAACGAAAGCCTTGTTAAAAATGTTAGTGTGTATTCCCAGACTCGTTCGGCTCTCACAAGTATTTTCAAAGGTCACCCACCACTAAGGAGATTATTCGTGTTTTGCTGTGTTTTTTTTCACATTTACGGTGCGGAAGCCTTGTCATACTATCACCAGACTCATATATCTAGCCATGGAAATACTCACAACCTCTACGAAAGCCTTATTAAAAATGTGTGTCAATCAAAAAATAACCTAACCTAACCTAACATACATAAAACTACACATGGAAATACCCACAACCTCTACGAAAGCCTTATTAAAAATGTTAAGTGTTTCAATCAAAAAATAACCTAACCTAACCTAACCTAACCTAACCTTCATAAAACTACACAAGGAAATACTCACAACCTCAACGAAAGCCTTATTAAAAATGTTAGTGTGTATTCCCAGACGCGTTCGGCTCTCACAGGTATTTCCAAAGTTAAGGAGATTATTCGAGTTTTTTATGTGGTTTTCTTTCACATTTATGGTGCGGAAGCCTTGTCGTACCATCACTAGACTCGTATATCTAGCCATGAAAATACCCACAACCTCTACGAAAGCCTTATTAAAACAGTTAAGTGTGTCAATCAAAAAATAACCTAACCTAACCTAACCTACATAAAACTACACATGGAAATACCCACAACCTCTACGAAAGCCTTATTAAAAAAGTTAGTGTGTATTCTCAGGCGCTTTCGACTCATAGCAAATATTTTCAAAGACCACCACTAAGGAGATTATTCGGGTTTTGTTGTCTTTTTTTTCACATTTATGGTGCGGAAGCCTCGTCGTACCATCACCAGACTCGTGTATCTAGGAATGAAAACACCCACAACCTCTACGAAAGCCTTATTTAAAATGTTAGTGTGTTTTCCTAGGCGCTTTTGACTCTCACAGCAAATATTTTCAAAGGCCACAAAGATTATTCGGGTTCTGATGAGTTTTTCCACATTCATGGTGCGGAAGCCTTGACAAACCATCACCAGACTCACAAAACTACCCATGGAAATACTCACAACCTCTACAAAAGCCTAATCAAATGTGGGTGTGTAAGGCCTGTATTGTCGAGATTCACAATAAACATTTTCAAAGGCCACAGCAAATTAGACGGGTTCTATAACTTTGCTTTTTTTCCTCACATTACTAGTGAATATGCTATATAATCTCGTAAAACTACCCATGGAAATACCCACAACCTCTACGTGTGTAAGACCAGTATTGTCGAGACTCACAATAAACATTTTCAAAGGCCACAGTAAATTAGTCGGGTTCTATATTTTTTTTCTCACATTACTGGTAAATATGCCATATAATCTCGTAAAACTACCCATGGAAATACCCACAACCTCTAGTACGAAAACCTTATTAAAAATTGTGTGCAAGCCTCGAAATGTTTGAGTGTACGGGCCTTAGAAAACTGTCCTTCGTCGAGAACTTATGTTTGGCGGCGCTAAATTATTCAGCAGTGAGCGAAACGGTGCTTCACGAGGCGAAATCATCCACCGTGTAGAAAATTAGGCGTTGTACAGCGAAACGAGACGCACCTACGCGTTCACATGTCCCGCTTCACGCTTTCCGGGAGCACATCAACCAAGACTCATAGAGCGAAATGTCGTTCTGTGTAGTTCGACAAGCGACACTTTTTTGATACGATAGCGCCAGAACCTGAATTAATCTAAAACATCCCCCTACTAATGAATGACCTTTATAGCGAAATTAATTACCGTATATTCAGTGACGTTACGTACGAGCCGCAAATCATTACTCATTGTCCATCAGGCAGCGAATGAGCCGTGACTCGCGCATAATGAAATGGCACAACGCAATCAGCTTGTTACTTGATATTGCGAAAAAAATGGATGAGGTGAAACACGTTGAATCAGTATACTGTATTTTAGTGAGTTATTTCATACACTACTGCTGCTACTACTACTACTACAACTACTACTTAGAGATGAGAAATAAACACACACAAAAAAATACTGAAAACAAATAAATCACTCAACAAAAACAAGCAATTACTTTTACCACTTGCCACAAACTTCTCACTTCTCGTAAACAAATAAACGAGGGAGAGAGAGAGAGAGAGAAACGAAATAAAAGAGAATGAGGAACGAGAGGGAAAGGGAGGAAGAAAAAAAGTGAGCAAGAAGTAGTAGAGAAAGTGAAAGGCGTCCAACACTGCTGCTTCCGGGCCGCCACGCGCGTCCAAATTAATTAATATTCGTGGGAGAAAAAGGTAAAAAGGAAAAAAAAGTGCGCATTCAAGGTAGGAAATAATAATATGTGCATGTTTTTGTTTGTTTGTTTTTCTTTTTTGGGTAGGTAAGTATGTGTCCCTCTCTAACTCTCTCTCACTCGTGTGTGTGTGTGTGTGTGTGTGTGTGTGTGTGTGTGTGTGTGTGTGTGTGTGTGTGTGTGTGTGTGTGTGTGTGTGTGTGTGTGTGTGTGTGTGTGTGTGTGTGTGTGTGTGTGTGTGTGTGTGTGTGTGTGTGTGTGTGTGTGTGTGTGTGTGTGTGTGTGTGTGTGTGTGTGTGTGTGTGTGTGTGTGTGTGTGTGCTGCGTGTCAGTCTATCTCTATTTGTCTCTGTCAAGTGCGCTGGTGTTTATCTATCATCTCTCTCTCTCTCTCTCTCTCTCTCTCTCTCTCTCTCTTGCAATCTCTCTCTTGCAAACTCTCTGGCTATCCTTCATCCTATCTATATTTAGCACATCACCACCACCACCACCACCGCCACCAATCCCCTCCTCTCCTCCCCCGCCCCGTCCCGCCCCTTCGTCTCGTCCCCGTCCCGGTACGGTCCCGAGCGATGTAAACACGGGCCAGCTGGTCCATCCACGCCCCGGGACGGTCCTCGTGTACGTGGTATTGATCAGCGCCACTATCTCTCATCTTTAACGCGGGACCTCGCCTCAATGTGTGTGTGTGTGTGTGTGTGTGTGTGTGTGTGTGTGTGTGTGTGTGTGTGTGTGATGGGGGTGAGGGGGGAGGCGATAAGGAGTGAAGGGGAGGGAATGGGAAGAAGGGGAGAGGTTTATATGTCTGAGTGAGGGAGAGAGATGACCGTGGTTGAGTTTTAAGGGAGGGAGAGAAGGGAGGGTGAGGGAAGGTCATGGGAGGGAGGGAGGGAAGGGGGTATGGGTGGGGATGGGGATGGGGATGGGAAGGAAGGGTAGGGTAAGGGAAGGGATTTGTCTGAGTGTGATGGGGAGATGGAGGGAGGGAGGGAGAGAGGGATGTGTGTGTGTGTGTGTGTGTGTGTGTGTGTGTGTGTGTGTGTTTACAGGAGGGTAATAATTGGTGTTGTGTCTGTGTCCATGTCTTTTAATTCTCTCTCTCTCTCTCTCTCTCTCTCTCTCTCTGTGTGTGTGTGTGTGTGTGAGTGTGTGTGTGTGTGTGTGTGTGTGTGTGTGTGTGTTATTACCACTGTTACCAACACTAACTATCCTCTCCTTCCCAACACCTCCTCCTCCTCCTCCCCCTTTTCATATCTTTGCGAGTTTCAATTTATTTTACCGTCACACCACCACCTCTCTCTCTCTCTCTCTCTCTCTCTCTCTCTCTCTCTCTCAATGTTCATGGCCACTCCACAATCATCACATTTATCTCCATCACCTTCACCACCAGCACCACCATCAACACCACACACACACACACACACACACACACACACACACACACACACACACACACACACATCGGAACACATCCAATGAAAATATTCCTACCACCATCAACAACAACAACAACTACAAAAATAATAACAATCATCTCGTGACAAAGCTAAAATAATTAAATCCACCTCTCTCTCTCTCTCTCTCTCTCTCTCTCTCTCTCTCTCTCTCTCTCTCTCTCAGGTAAACAAAGAGGGAAGACACACCTGTCGGCTTAATTATATGTGCCCAGGTGAGGTCAAAAGGTGAGAGAGAGAGAGAGAGAGAGAGAGAGAGAGAGAGAGAGAGAGAGAGAGAGACATAGACACAGAGACAGACACAGAAACACACACACACACACACACACACACACACACACACACACACACACACACACACACACACATACACACACATACACACACACACACACACACACACACACACACACACACAGAGAATGATATATAGATAGAAACAAACAGACTGATCGACAGGCAGATAGATTGAAAGAAAGACAAGGGAGACAAACATCGACTGAGAGAGAGAGAGAGAGAGAGAGAGAGAGAGAGAGAGAGAGAGAGAGAGAGAGAGAGAGAGAGAGAGAGAGAGAGAGAGAGAGAGAGAGAGAGAGAGAGAGAGAGCAGATAGAAAGACCCCGAAAGGTTGGTAAGAGGAAAAAAATGAATTGGTAGAGGAAAAGAATGAAAAGGAAAAGAAAAAAAAAGGAAAACATGGAACAATTGCCGAAAAAAAAACAGGGCAACGAAGAGAAAGAGAGAGAATAGACAAGAAGAATAAGGAGAAAGAGAAAATAATAAACAGGGGATGAAGAAAAAAATTAAACATTGTAAAAAAAGAAAAAAAATGTGAAGGAATAAAAGAGCGGATGATGATGGAAAAAAAATTATGATGGCAAAGAAGAAATACATAAAAAAAAAGTTGATGAAGGAACGAAATAAAGATGGAAATGGAAAAAAATCACCCCAACAAACAAGAAGAAAAAGAACAAGAACAGAAACAAGAATAAGAAGAAAAGAAGAAAGAAAAAGAAAAGTAGAAAAGAGGAGACGAGAAAAAAGTGGTGCCAAAGGAGGAAGAGAAGAGAAAAATAGGACATGGGAGAAAGAGAACAAAAGGAGAGAGAGAAAAGGAAGGAGGAGGAGGAGGTCAAGGAGAGAAATAACAGTAAAGAGAGGAGTTGCCGCGTATGTAGAAAGAGAGAGAGAGGGAAAGATAAAGAAAAAGAAACAAGAGAAACAAGGAGAGAAAAAAAGAGCGAGAGGAAATAATTGAGGGAGAGAGAGAGAGAGAGAGAGAGAGAGAGAGAGAGAGAGAGAGAGAGAGAGAGAGAACAAATACTTAAATGGAAACATGAAACGGTAAAAAAAATAAAACAAGGAAAATTCTCTCTCTCTCTCTCTCTCTCTCTCTCTCTCAAGGTCTCACGAAAATGTTAAGTTAAAATGCAAATGAGGAAATATATAACGAACAAAAAGAATAAAAGAATGAAATGTTTAATAGAGAGAAAGGGAAATTAAAAAGAGAAGGGAAGGAAAGAGAAGAGAGAGAAAGGGAAGGAAGGAAGGAAGGAAAGAAAATATAAGGAAAGGAAGAAAGAAAACGTAGATGAAATAAGGAAAGGAAAGGAAGACAGAATAATTAGAAGGAAGATAAGTAAGA
>NC_066545.1:3350176-3352676 GCF_024679095.1 Eriocheir sinensis
GAAGAGGAGGAGGGAGGAAGAAGACAGGTAAAAAGAAGCACAAAGGTAATTAAGAGAAATGAAGAGAAAGGAGAAAGGAGAATAACAGGAAGGAAAGAAGAGAAAGAGTATAAAAGACCAGGAAAAACAATGGTGAGACAAACAAGAAAAATGCGAAGGACAAGGAAGAAGAGAAAGATACAGAAACAGCAAAACTCATAACAAGAAAACAAAAGGAGGAGAAAAGGAGAAGAAAAGAATAGAGAAAAACAGAAGAGAGGAACTGTAAAAAAAAAACAGAACCAAGAGTGACAGGAGGAACAAGAGAAATGAGAAGAAGAAGAGAAATATGGAAGGAAACAAAAACAATACACAAAAAACAAAAGGAATGAGAAAGAAGATAAAAAGAAAGGAACAGGAAAAAAAACAAGAGTAACAGGAGAGAGAAGAGGAATGAGGAGGGAAAGGAAGAACAGCAAGAAGAGGGAGGAGGAGGACGAAAGGAAGAAGAGGAAGAAGAGAAAAAAACAAATTACAAAAATGAAAGGAATGAAAAAGAAAAGAAGAGAAAAACTGAAGAGCAGAAAAAACAATAACACGAGTGACAGGCGAAACAAGAGGAAAAAGAAGAGCAAAGAAGAAGAGAAAAAAAACAAATATTAAGAAAACATAAGGAATGAGAAGGAAGGAAGAGAAGAAAGAGGAAGGGTAAAAAAAAAAACGAGAGTAAGTGAGACTGAAGAAACCAGGGGAATGAGAAAGAGAAGAGAAAGATAGAAAAAAACAGCAAAACAAAAGGAAAGAAGAGAAGAAGGGAAAAAGAAAGAAATATAAAAAAAAACAATAACAGGAGTGATAGAAGTAATGAGAGGAAAAGAGAAGAGAAAAAGAAAAGGAAGAAAGAAAACAAATAGAATGAAAAGGAGAGAAGAGAAAAGAAGAGGAAGAAAGAAAACAAATAAAATGAAAAGGAAAGAAGAGAAAAAGAAGAGGGGAACAGTAAAAAAAAAAACAATAACAAAAGTGACGGAAGGAATGAGGGTAAAAAAGAAGAGAAAAAGAGGAAGAGAGAAAAACGAGACGAAAAAAAAGAAAACCGAAAAAGAAAAGAAACTAAAAAAAAAAAATAGCAAGAGTGACAGGAGGAATGAGAGGAGAAAAAAGAAGAGAAAAATAAAAGACCAGAAGCAAAAAAAAAAAATCGTAAAACTGTAAGAGAAAGCACTAACAAACATGTATTGACAGGCGCTGAAAAATGGGAGAGAGAGAACCCAAAGAAAAAAGAAAAAATGCCGGAGAAAGACTGGAACACAAAAGAGTTTAGAGGCATGAAACGTGTGTGTGTGTGTGTGTGTGTGTGTGTGTGTGTGTGTGTGTGTGTGTGTGTGTGGTAAAAAACGATCATAATGGAAGACAAAGAGAGGTTCCTAATGAAGATAATGATGATGATGATAATGAAGATGATAAAAAGGAATAAGAAAAAAAAGACGGAGAAGTGCAATAACAAAATAAACAAATAAACAAAATAAACAAAAAATAAACAGAGAAAACAATAAACAAAAGATAAAAAAGAAAATGAAGGAAGGATAAGACGCGAAGGAAGGCGGAAAAAGCAAAACAAGGAAGTGATAGAGAAGGAAATGCGGAAGAATGAGAGAAGAAGAAAAAAACGACTAAAAAGAGAAGGAAAAAGAAAACGCAAAACGAAATAAGACAAAATAAAGAAAAATAAAGATAACCAAAAAAAAAAAAAAAGCAGCAAGGATGAAGAAGCTGAAGAAGGCGGAAAGGCAAAACAGAGAAGAAGAAAAAAGAAGATGGAAAAAAAGAAAATGAGAAAAAGATTAAAAAGAAGAAAAAGCAAAAGAAGAAAGTGATAGAAGTAGGAAATGAAGAAAGAACAAGAAAACAACCATTAAAATGAAGAGAAAAGAAACGCAAAACAAAAAGAAGAGAAAAAATCAAAATAAAAAAAAACAAAGAAAGAAGGAAGGAAAAGACACACAGACGACGGAGGAGGTAAAAGAACAGAAGTGATAAAAGAGAAAGGAAGAGGAAGGAAAGGAAGAGGAAGGAAAGGAAGGGGAAGGAAATGTAGAGGAAGGGAAGGAAGGGGAAGGAAAGGAAGGGGAAGGAAAGGAAGAGGAAGGAAGGGGAAGGAAAGGAAGGGGAAGGAAAGGAAGGGGAAGGAAAGGGAAGGAGTGGAAGGGGAAGGAAATGCAGAGGAAGGGAAGGAAACGGAAGGAGTGGAAGGGGAGGTATCAGGTATATTTCAACGGTGGGACGGGAAAGGGGGAACGAATATAGGGTGGAAAAGGGGGAAGAGAGGACGGTGGATGGAAGGGAAGGGAAACGGAAGGAAGGAGAGGGGAACGGAAAACAGGGAAAGAAGAGAGAAAGGAGAAGGGAAGATGGGCGTGGGAAATGGAAAAAAAGCGAAGAAAACAACGACCAAAAATGAAGAGGAAAAGAGACGGAATACAAAAAGAAAAGATGAAAAAGGGAAAAAGAAAAAAATAAT
>NC_066545.1:3357676-3377676 GCF_024679095.1 Eriocheir sinensis
GTCTGGCTGCCCCAATCTGCCTGGCTGGGGGAGGGGGGCGAGGGGCGAAGGGGGGAGGGGGGGAGAGTTACTGAAGGCCGATGGAAGAAGAGGAGGAGGAGGAGGGAAGAGGAGGGGAGGGGAAAAAGATGGGAGAGGAAAAGAGAGGTGGGTTAGGGGAGTGGGGTGACGACGCTTTGTGGAGAGAGGAGGAGGAGGAGGAGGAGGAGGGAAGGAAGGAATTACAGCCTGGATAATATTTTGTTCCTCTCGATTACCTTCCTCCTCCTCCTCCTCCTCCTCTTCCTCCTCCTCTTCCTCTCATCGGATTCCTCCTCTTCCTCTCTCTCACTTTCTTCCTTCTATTTCTTCTTTCCGTTCTCTCCTTATATTTAACGAAGTGAAAAGAAGGGAAGAGAGAGAGAGAGAGAGAGAGAGAGAGAGAGAGAGAGAGAGAGAGAGAGAGAGAGAGAGAGAGAGAGAGAGAGAGAGAGAGAGAGAGAGAGAGAGAGAGAGAGAGAGAGAGAGAGAGAGAGAGAGAGAGAGAGAGAGAGAGAGAGAGAGAGAGAGAGAAGCAAAAGAGGAAAAAACATGAAAAAAAGGAAAGTGGGAGTGGAGGAAAAAGGGAGAGTAGGGGAGCATGAGGAAGAGGAAAAAGGAAAGGAAGGAAAGTACGAAGGAGAGAAAAAGGAAAGGAAGGAAAAAGTGGAGGAAAAAGAGAAGGTACGAAGAGGAGGGAGAGGGAAAGGAAGGGAGGTAAGAGTGGAGGAAAATGAGTAAGAAGGAAAATAGGAAAAGGAAAAAAATAAAGTTTGATATGAGTAAAAACGGAAAAAAAGGAAAAAGAAAAGGATAAAGAGGTTGAGGTTGATGTAATGTTTGTTTGTTTGTTTGTTTATTGATTTTATTTACTTATTTATTTTTTGTTTGTTTGTTTATTTGCTTTGTTGTTTGTCTGTTTATTTTATTTACTTACTCAATGATATTTTTTTCTGATTGTTTGATTGTTTATTTGCTTTGTTGTTTGTCTGTTTATTTTATTTACTTACTCAATTATATATTTTTCTGATTGTTTGATTGTTTATTTGCTTTGTTGTTTGTCTGTTTATTTTATTTATTTACTTACTCATATTTTTTTGCTTGTTTGCTTACTGGTTTACTTATTTATTTATTTTTATTTTCTTTTTTTTATTGATGTGTTTCAGTCACCTACTTTACTCCTGCATCCTACCGTCCCATTTGTCCCGGGTCTCAGCAGAAGGCCTTGGGTTTTCGCCTTTGGGTTCCTGGCCTTTGGCGGGAGCGGAACACAATCCAGCCTGACACTGCCGCCTGTACCCATTCACTGCACGGATGAAAGGAGACTGGCCGGCCGTCTGCACTCTTCCCGGGAATCGAACCTGGTGTGTGTGTGTGTGTGTGTGTGTGTGTGTGTGTGTGTGTTTACCCCTTTCCCTCTCTCCTTTCTCCCCTCTCACCCCACCTTTCCCCCTTGTCTCTCCCCTCTCCCCCTTGCCCCTCCCCTTCCCTCCTCCCCTTGTTCCTCTCCTCATATCCTTTCCCCTTCCCTCTCCCTTTGCTCTCCCTCCCCTCCTCCCTTGTTCCTCCTCCTTATCCTTTCCCTTCCTCTCCCCTTGCCCTTCCTCTTCATCTTCCCCCTTCCCCTCGCCTCACCCTCCCCTTCACTCCCCCTGCCCCTGCCACCCCCCTGCTACACCTGTTCTATTACCTGCGCACGCTTCTAATTAAGCTTCACGCCGTCTGTTTTTATGTTAATACGTGTCTGTAATGACCTACTCCAAGTGGCACGTGTCTGGCGGCCTGTACACACACACACACACACACACACACACACACACACACACACACACACACGCGCTTGAGCTCCCTTCGTTACTGTAATGAAAATAAAACACACGCACACACAAGTAAGCCCGCTCGAACGTGTTCCTCACAACCGAGCTGTTCTGGGTTCGATTCCCGCGCAGCAGTGGCAGGGGAAGTCTACCGCCATGGGGGGGGGAGGGGGTAGGGGAAAGCGTGGGGGAAGGTGGAGGTGAGATGGGGATAGGGGAGGATGGTGGGTAACAAGTTGTGTGTTGTGTTGAGGGTGTTGGGGTGGAAATGAGGTAGGGAGAGGGGAGTGGGGAGGGGAGAGGGGAGTGAGAAAAGGAAAAAGGCAACAAGGAGGGGGGAGGGTAATAACAGCGGATGCAAGGGAAGGGAAGGGAAGGGAAGGAGGAGGAAGCGTGAAGGAAGAAGATGAAGGATAAGAAATAATACAAGGATGCAGAGAAGGAAGAAAAAAAGAGAGAAGAGAAAGAAGGGGAGAGGAAAGAAGTATGAATAAGGAGCATGAGGGAGTGAGGAAGGAAGGAAGGAAGGAAGGAAGGAAGGAAGGAAGGAAGGAAGGAAGGAAGGAAGGAAGGAAGGAAGGAAGGAAGGAAGGAAGGATGGAAGGAAGGAAGGAAAGAAGGAAGGAAGGATGGAAGGAAGGAAAGAAGGGGGGATAGAAGGGGGATGGTGGTGGGGTAGGGGTAAAAAGTCCAGGTGTAGCGCATACAGGTGTGAAGAGGATCAAAACAGGTGTGTGGAAGTGAATTTGGAGGTGAAGGTTGTGACGGTGATGGAGAAGAGGTGAAGAGGAGGAGGGTCCGTGTGGGGGGAAGCGTGGAAAAAAGTATTGCATAAGTGAAACAGACACACACAGACTAACCGACACACACCAGACGGACATAAACAAACACATACAAACAAAACAGACAGAAAAACAGGTTAAGAAATGCCAGAAGTTAGAATAGGAGTATAATACGTTTTGAGGGATGGGAGTAACTGACTGACTGGCTGGCGAAGGTTGGGAAGACTGGGGAGAGGAGAGAGGAGGGACAAAGACACACTTTTTTTTTTTTTTTACAGCAGGGGAGAAAGTGCAAGGGAGGAAGGAGAACATAAGGAAGAGAAAGAGGAGGAGGAAGATGCAAATTAATAAAAAAAAGAGAGAGAAAAGGAGGAGGAGGAGGAAAAAGAGAAGGAAGAGGAGGAAGAAGAAGAAGTATGAAAATAAGGACAGACAATCACGCTAAGTAGTAGTAACAGAACACGATTATAATAGGTTTGGGAGATGGAGAGAACTGACAGGCGGAGGGGAGGGGAAGGCAAGGTGGGGAAGGAAAGTGAGACAGGGGGAGGTGGGAGAGAGAGTGAGACAGGTAGTGCGGTGAACAGGTGAGCCCCGATCCATTAGCACGGGCAGGTAAGCCGGGCGAGAGAGGAATTGAGATCACCAGAATCAAATTTAATCACCTCTCAATACAAACCAATCCAATTACTCTGATACTTTGTTAATATACATCCGCAGGGGAGGGAGGGAAGGGTGGAGGGGAGTGTGGAAGAGAGTGGGAGGAATTGGGGAGGAGTGGGTGAAGAGGCGAAGGGAAGGGGAAGAGAATGAGGTTGGTATTGTCAGATGCTCCCGCCCCTCACACCAACTATTTCCAAAGGCCAAAAAGGAGGTTAATCGAGTTCTAATGAGTGTTTCTTTAGGTTCACGGTACAGAAGAAGGCTCAGGACCACCAGGTCATAAAAGTAAAAGTAAAATGCCCTGCCCCCACGAAAGACTAGTAAATAATTACGATGTTCTTGGGCCTAGGCTCCAATGGCCCTGAGATAAAAGACAGACAAAGAGTAGCAACAACGAAAAACAAGGGTATTAATATGGAAAAAAGGAGGAATTACAAGAAGGAATGGCAAAAGAGAGAAGGGAGGGAAGCGTTAGGGAAGGAGAGGTAAGAGAAGGAAGAAAGAGGAAGAAAAAGGAGAAGCAGACAAAGGAAAAAAGGGAAGAGAAAGAGGAAAATGAATAAAACAAGAAAGACAAAGGAAATATAAAAGAAAATTGAGGAGACGTGGAGAGGAAAGGCAAAATAAGAAAAGGAAAGGAAAAGGAAAAGAAAAATCGCAAATAGAAAGAGGAAGGAAAGGGAGAAAAAAAGGAAAACGAATAGAACAAGAAGAATATTCAAGGACAAGGAAGGAAATAATGTAGGAAAAGGAGGCAAGAGAAGAAAAAGGAAGAGAAGACAAAGACGAAAATAGAATGACAGAGAAGAAAAAAAAAAGGAAAACGAGGAAAAATAATAGAACAGAGAAGATGGAAGAAGGATAAAGGAGAGATTAAAGAGAGAGATGAAGGAGAGAGGGAGGATTAGGAAAACAGGATGAAAGGAAGAAGGGAAGATGAGAGAAGGGGAAGAAGGAGGAAGGGGAGGAGGGATAAAGAGAGATCAGGTTAAGGAAGTTAGGAGAAGAAAAAGGGAAGAGAGGAAGGGGAGAATGAGGAAGGAGAGGGAGGAGGAAGGAGAATAACAGATGACGCCCGAAGGAAGATATGAGAAAGATGAGCTGATGGAAGAGGAGGAGGAGGAGGAGGAGGAGGAGGAGGAGGAAAGGAGGAAAAGGAGTAAACAAGCAGAGAAACCAAGTCAAATCAGGTGAGTTGATGAACAAGGTAACGGAGGAGGAGGAGGAGGAGGAGGAGGAGGAGGAGGAGGAAGGAAAACATAAGGAAGAGAAAGAGGAAGAGGAAGATGCAAAAATTAATAAAAAAAGCAAAAGAAAAGAAAGAAAAGGAGGAGGAGGAGGAAAAGGAGAAGGAAGAGGAGGAAGAAGAAAAGAAGAATGAAAATAAGGAGAAAAGAATGGAAAAGAAATAAAAGCAGAAAATATAACATATGAGAGAGAGAGAGAGAGAGAGAGAGAGAGAGAGAGAGAGAGAGAGAGAGAGAGAGAGAGAGAGAGAGAGAGAGAGAGAGAGAGAGAGAGAGAGAGAGAGAGAGAGAGAGAGAGATAGAGAGAGAGAGAGAGAGAGAGAGAGAGAGAGAGAGAGAGAGAGAGAGAGAGAGAGAGAGAGAGAGAGAGAGAGAGAGAGAGAGAGAGAGAGAGAGAGAGAGAGAGAGAGAGAGAGAGAGAGAGAGAGAGAGAGAGAGAGAGAGAGAGAGAGAGAGAGAGAGAGAGAGAGAGAGAGAGAGAGAGAGAGAGAGAGAGAGAGAGAGGGAAATTAGTTAAAGGCAGAAGGGTAAGGAAGGAGAGATAGAGGGAAGGAAGAGGAGGTGGAAGAGGAGGAGGAAGGGAACGGAAGGAGGAGAAGGAGGAAACGTGAAGGAAGAAGATGAAGGATAATAAGAGATAATAAGAGGATGTAGAGAAGGAAGAGAAGGAGGGAGAAGAGGAAGAAGGGGAGAGTAAAGAAGTATGGATAAGGAGCATGAATGAGGAAGGAAGGAAGGAAGGAGAAGAGTAATGAAGGATGTCGGAAAAAAAGGCTGGAGAAATTAAAGGAGAAAAAGAGAAGAAACAAGGAAGGAAGAAAGGAG
Source organism: Eriocheir sinensis (assembly GCF_024679095.1). Taxonomy (NCBI): domain Eukaryota; kingdom Metazoa; phylum Arthropoda; class Malacostraca; order Decapoda; family Varunidae; genus Eriocheir; species Eriocheir sinensis. The sequence continues at coordinate 3,363,029 of NC_066545.1, forward strand.
GTCAAAGAGAAAAAGGAAAAAGGAAAGGGGACAAAGAAGGAAAAATATGAGGAAAATATAAGGAAATGACTAAGAATGTATGAAGAAAGGAAGAAGAAAAAGGAAAGGAAAAAAACGAAGATGGGAAGGAGCCAAGAAACAAAAAAAAATAGAGAAACAAGGTAAGAAGTAAAAAGAAATGGATGGTGGAGGTGGAGGCGGAAGTGGAGGAGGAGGAGGTGGAGGAGGAAGAGGAAGAAAGAATGAGAGAAAGGAATGAGTAAGGAAGGCAATTAGCTGGAGGGAAGCGAGGGAGTCAAGGAAGACGGGAGAGGGAAAAAGGAAGGAGGAAGGAAGGGAGGAAAGAAGGGAAAATGGAGAGTGGAGAAAATAAACGAGTAAAGAACGAAAGCATAGAAGAGGAAAAATGAAATAAAAAAAGCAACGAGCGGAAAAGAAAGGAAAAACAAACAAGTAAATAAAAAAGAAAGATAAAAGGAAGGAAAGAAAAAAATGAGGCGAGGAGTAGACGGTACGAAGCAATTAAAAAGGAAGGAAGGAAGAAAAGAATAAAGAAGAGAACAAAGAGAGGTAAAGAAATGGAGAGAAAGTAGAGAACGACAGAGAAGAAAGATGAAAGAAAATAGAAAAAAGGAAGGAAACAATAACAATAAGAAGAGAGAGAGAGAGAGAGAGAGAGAGAGAGAGAGAGAGAGAGAGAGAGAGAGAGAGAGAGAGAGAGAGAGAGAGAGAGAGAGAGAGAGAGAGAGAGAGAGATAATGGAGAGAGAAGCTTGAGAATTGGAGATGGAGAGGAGAATGAGGAGGATGGGAGGAGGAGGAGGAGGGAAGAGCAGTGGGAAAGTGGGAGGAAGAGGGAAGATGAAGATGGGGAGGGAGGGGGGGGAGGGGGGGAGAAGGGAGCCAGCTAGAGTCACTTAGTGTAATTAGGTTGGGGAGGTGGTGGTGGTGGAGGTGGTGGTGGTGGAGATGAAGGTGGTGGAGGTAGAGATGGAGGTGGTGGTGGTGGTGGTAGTGGTGGTGGTGGTAGTGGTAGTGGTGGTGGTGGTGGTAGTGGTGGTGGTGGTAGTGGTGGTGGTGGTGGTGGTGGTGGTGGTAGTGGTGGTGGTGGTGGTGGTTGTTTACGAGGTGGCGGGGCGGGAACAGGTGTGCGGGTCCCCTGATGAGCACCTGTCCGCCGATCTCACCTGTCTCTCTCACCTGGGCTGTCTGTCTCGCCTAATTTGTTTGTCCGTCTGTCTGTGTGTTGGTTGGCTGCAATGTCTTACTTCATGTGTGCCGCTCTCTCATTATGTCTATCTAGAATACTTGAAAAACTTGTCTATCTCTTCGAATGTCTGTCTGTGTCTGTCTGTCTGTCTGTTTGTTTGTCTGTATATATGTCTGTCTGTCTAGTCCTTGCCATCCTGTCTGTCTGTCTTTCTGTCTGTCTGTCTGTCTGTCTGTCTGTTTGTATGTATGTCTGACACTATAAAAAAACACCTCCCTTTTCCTGTCTGTCTGTCAAATTTGAAACTAACAAACCAATTACGGTATTTTTACAGAAATTGAAACTGTGTCTGTCTCTATCTGTCTGTCCGTCTGTCTCTCTTCGACTGTCGTGTTTAATAATCTAGTCGCTCATCTCCTTGTATTTACCTTTACCTGTTTGTCGTTCCGCGTAATTTAGTCCGTCTGAGTGTATATCTCCGTTTTTTGTGTCTGTCTGTCTGTCGCTTTGTCTGTCTGCATGCCTTCCGACCCCGCCAGGCTTAAATTTCACCTTCATTACCTCCTCCCTCTCTCTCTCTCTCTCTCTCGCTGTGTTTCCCCCAAGACAGGAAATAAACACGTACATTTCTCGTCTTCTTTGCATACTTAACCAAAGCGATTCTCTCCACTAAGCTCTTAGATAAGGAGGAGGAGGAGGAGGAGGAGGAGGAGGAGGAGTAAGTGTAGCAAAGGGAGGGAAGGTAAGAATTTTGCTCTTATTTCTCTCACATCCTCCTCCTCCTCCTCCTCCTCCTCCTCCTCTACCTCCTCTTCTCCCTCCTCCTCCATGGACCCTAAATGAATTCTGTTACCTCCTTCTTCCTCCTCCTCCTCCTCCTCCTCCTCTCTCTCTCTCCCTCTTTCCCTGTACACAGAAACAAAAGAGAGAGAGAGAGAGAGAGAGAGAGAGAGAGAGAGAGAGAGAGAGAGAGAGAGAGAGAGAGAGAGAGAGAGAGAGAGAGAGAGAGAGAGAGAGAGAGAGAGAGAGAGAGAGAGAGAGAGAAAATGAGACGGAAAAAAAGAGAGGAGAGATAAACACGTAGCAAATAGATATCTGAGAACAAAAGGATTTTCAACCATGAACTAACAACACATTCATTTTCCCTCCTCCTCCTCCTCCTCCTCCTCCTCCTTCCTCCTCCTCCTCCTCCTCTCTGTCCTTCGGTGCGCTCTTCCTGGGTATTATGGGAGAGAAAATGGAGGAGGAGGAGGAGGAGGAGACAGCTGTGGAGGAATAGAAATGAGAGTTGAAAAGATTAATGAAGTTTGAATGTCTTGGAGAAAGAGGAGGGGGAGAAAGAGGAGGAGGAGGAGGAGGAGGAAGACGAGGAGGAGGACTATGTGTGTGTATGATGATTTTGGTATATAATAATTCTCTCTCTCTCTCTCTCTCTCTCTCTCTCTGCGTATAATGGCAGGAGAGACAAAGGATGATTGGAGTAAAAAATGGCGTTGTCCTTTCGCAGTTGTTGTTGTTGTTGTTGTTGTTGTTGTTGTTGTTGTGGTGGTGGTGGTGGTGGTGGTGGTTTTGGTATAACTATTGTTGCTCATATTATTAGCATTACAATATATTATCATTACAATATTATTTCTATCGCTACTCATTTTGCATCGACAACAAAAACAGCAAATGCTACTAATACTAATAATGATACATAAGAACACAGCTATTTCTAAAGGTCAAAGAGCGGATCAAACGAGTTCTAATGAGTGTTTTTTTAGGTTCATTGCACAGAAGAAGAGTCAAACTACCACCAGGGCCATAAAACTACACCTGGAAATGACCCAAACTCCTACGAAAGCCTTGTCAAATATGGGAACTCGGGCGCGGAAATGTTAAGTAATACGGCCCAAGGAGTCTGCAAGAGGCCGGTCATGTAAACAACACCCCACGTAACCTCACTACCCATGAACTTTTCTAACCTCTTATTGAGTGTATCTACCGTATTGACACTCACCACATGACTGCCAAACCTTTCCCCTCATCCACCTCCCTCCTGATAAACCGATTCTTGCTTTTGGCTTTGTTGAGTCTGATTACATCCAATTTAAGCCCATTACTGCGTGTCCTAACTTAATACCAGAACCTTACTATACTATTCTAATTACCTTTCTTTGTCTTTTTTTCTTTTGGTGTTATTCGCATTATTACAATTAACACACACACACACACACACACACACACACACACACACACACACACACACACACACACACACACACACACACACGCACGAACGAACAAACATCCAGCCTCAAATCTTACCTGCTTTTAATTAAGGTAATGAGCCTGAGCCTACCTGGTGACCCCCCCCCTCCCCCCTCTCACCTGTTCTCTCTCTCTCTCTCTCTCTCCAGCGTTGCCAATTATTGAATTAGGCGATGGTTATTAGGTCACACGCTCTCCCCTTTGTGTCTGTCTGTCTGTCTGTGTCTGTCTGTGCGTATCTGTCCTTTCCTTTCTTCCTTCTCTCTCCCCTTCCTCTATAAATTTACTCCTACTTCCCCCATTCCCTTTTACCGCTCCCCACCTTTACCCCCCTCACCCCCCTTTCCTTCTCTCCCTTCTTACCCTTTCTTTTTTTCCCTCCCATCATTTGCTTCACCTATTCCTCCGTTTCCCTCGTTTCCCATTCTTCCTCCTCTTCCTCTTTCCCTTATAAATTCACTCCTTCCTCTCCTTTCTTCCCCTCATCCTCTTCTTTCCCTTCCATCACAAACTTCTCCTCTAACTCACCTTCCCTTTTCCTCCCTTTAATCCCTTCCTTCCTTTATGATTTTACTCCTTTCTCGTGTTCTCTTCTTTTCATCCCCCCTTTCCTCCTTCCCATCTCTCCTTCCTTCCCTTCAGTCACCTCTACCCCCCTTCCCCTTCCTTTCTTCCTTCTCTCTCTCCCCTTCCTCTATAAATTCACTCCCTTCTCTAGCTCCCTTCTTCCTCTCATCCCCAATTTCTCCTTCACATCCCTTCTCCCTTCCCTTCAATCAACTCTACCTCCCCTTCCCCATTTTCTCTCCCCTTCCTCCATAAATTTACCCCTTCCTCTACCTCCCTTCTTCCTTTCATCTCCCCTTGTCTCCCTTCCATCACTCACTCCCTTACCTCTTCACCAACTCCTCCTCCTCCTCCTCCTCCTCCTCTATCATTTTTTTCTTCCTCCCTCCCCTTCCTTTGCCTCCTCCCCTTTCCTCTCCACCCCCCCCCCTATCAACACCATTTCCGCCCCCCATCACTCAGGCTTAGCCATAAAGACGGATAAATAGATAATGAGGTAAACACGGCGATAGATAAAGATAGATGAATAGATAATAAGGTTAATACTATAGGACGGACAACAAACACACGATGATAGATATTTACTGGCTCTTATACGCCGCTGGGGGAGAGGGAGGGGGGGAGGGGGGCAGGGGGGGTGATGGTGGTGGTGGTGGTGGTGAAGGAAGTAGGAGTTAAAGAAATAAATAAAATAAAATAAAAAAAGAATGAAGGGATGAATAAAAGTAAAAAAAATAAAGAAAAAAAGATAGAAGGGATGGAAAGAGAAAAAATGAAGATAAAAGAAAGGAGGGAGGGAGAAAGAGAGAAAAGATAGAGAAGAAAGGAAGGAAGGAAGGAAGGAGGGCAAGAAGGATGGAAGGAAAAAAAGGGAAGGAAAAAAGAAAGAGAAGCAAGGCCATGGAAGAAGAAGAAGAAGAAGAAGAAGAAGAAATGAGGAAATTATGTTAGAGAGGAAAAAGTATCGACGGAAGAGGAGGAGGAGGAGGAGGAGGAGGAAATACCTGGAGAGAAAGAAACACAAGAAACAAAGAAAACGATGACCAATACGGAAAAGAAAAAAAAAGATAAAGAAGAAGCGGAATTAGTAGCAGTAATAATAATAACAACAATAATAATAGCAGGCATGACCACCACCATGACCACCACAACCATAAACCTCCCACCACCCCCCACCACCCCACCGCCAATCACTCTAATGACCTTAATTGACCTCACGTGACTCACCTGTGACGTCACGTGACCTTGACTCTGACCAGGTGTGACGTAAATACCTGCCTTGATATTATTACTATTATTATCCCCGTCATCATCATCATTATCATCATCCCGTCTTTTACATTTTCATTTCCTTCCACCGCAAGTTTTTCTTTTGTGTGTTGGTATGAAAAAGTAAAAACTAATCCCCGCTCTTTTTTCCTTCTTTCTTTGACTCAATTCCTCGCGGCTTTTCTATAAAACCGGAAATTACAAAGCCACCGACCGAGTGTTAGGATGTGTGTGTGTGTGTGTGTGTGTGTGTGTGTGTGTGTGTGTGTGTGTGTGTGTGTGTGTGTGTGTGTGTGTGTGTGTGTGTTTCTATGTATATGTGTGTGTATGTATGTCTGTATGTATGTATGTTTGTATGTGTGAATGTTTGTATGTCTTTTTCTTTCTTTCTTTCCTTCTTTCTTTCCTGCTTTCTTTCTTTCTGTCGTGCTTTCTTTCTGCCCGTCTCTCTTTCTGTCTGTCTATCTGTCCATCTGTATGTAAGTATGTATGTATGTATGTATATGGGCGTGGGCTACAATGAAAGCAAAATAAATAGAATACAAACTACGATAAAATTACACCATAAAGCAATATTTCACTTAATTACAAAACAAAACCACTAAAAAAAAAAGTAAAAATATAAATAACTGACCGGAACAGAGAAGTAAATCTAACGAGTATTTATTTACCTGTTTCATCTGCCGCGTGTCTGGTAAGTGGAGCCAATCAGGGGACAGGTGCAGAGTGTAATTAGTGAACAGGTGTGTGGGTACATGGAGGCAGGTGTATAGAGGCAATTAAGACAGGTGTAGACAGCTCAAGGCAAAAAAGTAAACATTAATAAAAAAGCCCGCTACTTCCTAAAAAGAATCCAAAGAGGGATACCCTCCTCTTGAAAGAGTTAAAGTCGTAGGCAGGAGGAAATACAGATGAAGGAAGATTGTTCCAGAGTTTACCAGCGTGAGGGATGAAAGAGTGAAGATGCTGGTTAACTCTTGCATAAGGGGTTTGGACAGTATAGGGATGAGCATGACCACTCTGTCCAGAAGAGCTGTGCCCCACACATGAGATGCATACTCCATACGAGGGCGGACAAGGCCCTGTATATGGACAGCAACTGTGCAGGGAGAAGAACTGGCGAGACGGTAGAGAAAGCCCAGCCTCGAGGAAACTGATTTAGTAAGAGATGAGATATGAAGTTTCCAGTTGAGATTTTGAGTTAAGGATAGACCGAGAATGTTTAGTGTTGAAGAAGGTGATAGCTGGGTGTTGTCAAAGATTAGGGGATAGGTGGAGAAACTGTGTTTTTGAGGCGTTGAAGGACACCAGGTTCTTCTTGCCCCAATCGGTAATTATGGGACAGGTGGAGGTAAATAAAGGACAGTTGTCAAGGTTATTAAGGGACAGGTGTACAGGTAATTAGGACAGGTGTAGAGGTGGTAAAGGGACAGGTGTAGAGGTGATGAAGGAACAGGTGTAGAGGTAATTAGGGAGAGGTGCAAAAGCAATTAAGGGACAGTGTAGGTGGAGGTAATTAGGACAGGTAAATAGAGAATAGGCGCACCTAGCATCACCAAGTGCGGGGTACAAACTTGGCGGAGGGAGTGTTTTTGTGCCCCGAGCGGCGGTAGTGGGCTAAGGAGTAGCCTGTCCGATTTTTTTGTTTTTATTTATTAATGATCCACGAGACATCCCATAGTTAAATCAAAGTATGTGCTTATCCTTTTATTCATTCAAACACACACTGGTAATATTTCTGTTGTGTCTGATTCACTTAATTGAGTGAAATTCTATTGTGATAAAGAGTCACAAATTCGTGTCACTAGTAAAATTGAAAGTAGTAATGTAAGTCATGCCTCCGTGAAATATACACAAATAGATAAATATGAAAGCTCACGAAGTCACAATAAGTGACATCACCGCTTTGCGCAGTAAAAATATGCTTATTTAAGGTGTCTGATACCCGCACAATGGCGTGCGCTGCTGCCTCGGCCCAGAGTTGGTATTAGGTGCGCCTATTAAGACAGGTGTAGAAGTGATTAAGAGACATATTTAAAGAGGTATTTCAAAGGCAGGTGTGAACTAAAAGGATAGGTGTGTGTGTGTGTGTGTGTGTGTGTGTGTGTGTGTGTGTGTGTGTGTGTGTGTGTGTGTGTAATTCACCACGGCCTGATCACGATTTGGACTCGCTTTCGCCAGCAGGTGCCCTCCCGACGTGAGAAAGTGCTAATTATTGTCGATTTCTGGGTACTGCCAGGACCTCACACACCACACATCCCATCCCCCTTGCTCAAGGGGGGACAGTAACCACTCCTAGTCAACGGAAAGAATCCGGCCTGAGCGGGGCTCGAACCGCCGCCTGTTTGGCCGTGTGTGTGTGTGTGTGTGTGTGTGTGTGTGTGTGTGTGTGTGTGTGTGTGTGTGTGTGTGTGTGTGTGTGTGTGTGTGTGTGTGAACCCAAACACGTGTGCTGATTATATCCAAGCGACAGGTGTTTGAACTCATTAAGACGCAGGTGTGAGAACTTAATTAGCCGGGTTTGCGGACTCATTAAACACATACATAAGGAATGTATATAAAAAAAACTATCCTCGGATTACTTTTAATTAAGAAAAAAAAGTTACCTTGCTGACGAAGAAAGAGAAAGTAAAAAAAAATGAAAAAAGTGATAAAACATGGAGATAAGATGAAAGGAAGAAAGTCAAAAGAAAAATAAATAAAAGTGATAAAGGATAAAGAGATAAGAAGGGAAGGAAAGAGAAAGGGCTGGAGGGAGAGAAAAGGAAGGAAAGGGAGAGAGCAAGAGGGAGGAGGAAGGGAGAACAAGAGATAGAAAGAGAAGAGAGAGGAAGGGGAAGGAAGAGGAAATGGAAAGGTCAAGGGGAAAGGAAGAAGAGGAAGAAGAAGAGGATGGACAGAAATGAAGAGATAAATAAAATCGATGAAGAATATAAAAAGAGAGCAGCGAAAATAAAAATAAATAAAAATGATAAAGAATAAAGATGACAAGGAAGGACGAAACTGAAATCAAATATAAATGAAAGAGATAAAGAATAAAGAGATCAAAAGAGGGAAGGAAGAGAAAGAGGGGATAAGAGAACAATTCAAAAGGAAGTACAATTGAAAAGGATGGAAAGAATGAGGTTAAGAGAGGGAGGGGAGGAGGAAAAGTGGACAAAGGGGAGGAAAGGTGAGGAATGAGGGGAGAATGCCGAGTAGGGAAAGAATAGAAAAGAAAGATATATATAGAGAAAGGGAATGAGAGAGAGAGAGAGAGGGAGGGAGAGAGAGGGGGAGAGGGAGGGAGAGGAGGGAGAGAATCTGATACGCACAAAAGGGGAAAGGTTATAAAGTGGAGAGAGGCAGGAGAGGGAATGTGGAGAGAGAGAGAGAGAGAGAGAGAGAGAGAGAGAGAGAGAGAGAGAGAGAGAGAGAGAGAGAGAGAGAGAGAGAGAGAGAGAGAGAGAGAGAGTGGAGAGGAGGTAGAGAAAGAGGGAAAGGGAGGGAAGTAGTGGAGGGGGAGAGAGAAGGAAGGAAGTGGAGAGAGGGAGTGGAAGGGAGGGATTGGAGTGGAGGTAGAGAGAGAGGGAGAGGAAGTGGAGGGAACCTGGAGGGACGGAAACAGAGGAAGAGGGAGGAAGAAGGGGGCGAGAGAGGAAATGGAGGGAGTGAAACAGAGGAAGGAAGATGGAGGAAAGGAGAAGGGAGAGGGAGGGAGACGGGATAGTAAGGAAGGAAGTAGAAATGGATAGGGAGGAAGAGAAGGGAGGAAGAACGTAGAATAGATGTGATTAGAAAGGAAAAGAAAAGAGGGAGAGAGGGAGAGAGAGAGAAGGAAAGAGAGAGCTGGAGGAAGTAGGAACAAGAAATAATAAGAAAAGAAAGAGAAAGAGGGAGGAGGGAGGGTGGGTGGAAGAGGAAGGAGAGGAGGAGGGGGAGGAAGAAGGAGGAAAAGTAATGCGGAAGAGGAAATGGAAAGGTCAAGAGGAAAGGAGGAAGAGGAAGAGGAAGATATGAGGAAAGGAAAGTTTAGGAGAGAGAGAGAGAGAGAGAGAGAGAGAGAGAGAGAGAGAGAGAGAGAGAGAGAGAGAGAGAGAGAGAGAGAGAGAGAGAGAGAGAGAGAGAGAGAGAGAGAGAGAGAGAGAGAGAGAGAGAGAGAGATTGGAAAGAAAGAAAAAAGGGAATTGGGAGTTTCGCAATGAATTTTTATGATGTCTTTTACGTCTGTCTGTCTGACCCCCAACCCCTCCCCTCTCTCTCTCTCTCTCTCTCTCTCTCTCTCTCTCTCTCTCTCCTCCTCCTCCTCTCCTCCTCCTCCTCCTCCTCCTCCTCCTTCTCCTCCTCATTCATTCCTTACTCAAACTGTTACCATGCCGACACGCGGAAATAATACTCTTGATTTAATCTTCGCGACCGATAGTCATCTCATAACTGCCTGTGAGGTAATCGAGCCATTTGCAAGCAGTGACCACAACATAATAAGACGTGCTTTGAATATTGAAACAAAAGCACGAGCAAACTCACTCTTAATACCTAATTATAGTAAAGCAAATTTTACGGACCTAAAAAGAGAACTGGCTTCAGTAAATTGGAATCATTTGCTCAACAACGTCAGCGTTCAAGAAATGTATAATCGTTTTACTGCACAAATCACAGCGAGTGTAAATAAACTCATTCCACTCAAGCCACGAAGGACTGATAATCAAAAACCGTTGTGGATGAATAATTACCTACAAAAAATCATCGTCGAAAAAAGAAAACTTTATAAGAAATATAAACTGTCACATAATTCACAGGATCATACTAATTACATCAATGTCAAGAGAGAGTGCGAAAGGAAAATCAGAAAACAGAAACGCGAATATCAGATGAAAATATCACTTGATGCTAAGAAAAAATCCCAGGTTATTTTTCAGTTACATAAGAAACAAAAAAAATGTTAAAAATAATATCGCCCCACTACTATTAAGTGGCAATACGATTAGTGATGATAAAGGCATGGCGTCGGTCCTAAATTCAACCTTTAGTAGCGTACTTACAAAAGAGAACATGACATCAATTCCAGCCCCGATGAAAAATTTTCAAGGCCCTGAAGAACATAAGCTTGCATTGACCGACATTGATATCAGCGAAGTGCGTGCCAATATTACCCCGATCTTTAAAAAAGGAGACAAAAAACAAGCCAGTAATTATCGTCTTATCAGCCTTACGTCTGTCCTAATTAAACTATTCGAAAAAATAATCAGGGATCAAATGACCACTTTCCTTGAAACAAATGATTTGATAACTGATAGTCAGCATGGATTTCGTAGTAATCGGTCTTGCCTTATCAAACTATTAACCTTTTTCAACGATCTTTCTACATGTTGGGACGCCCGAAGCCCATATGACGTAATTTACCTAGATTTTCAGAAAGCGTTTGATAAAGTTCCTCACGTTAGACTTATTTCTAAACTGCGTTCCCACGGTATTAACGACCATCTATGTGCGTGGATTCATGACTGGCTCACCGACAGAGAACAACGTGTAGTTCTTAATGGTGAAGCATCGGATTGGCAACCTGTCACCAGTGGCGTGCCCCAAGGTTCGGTCCTGGGGCCAACACTATTCATAATTTACGTGAACGACTTAGAAACTGATATCCTATCAAAAGTAGCCAAATTCGCCGACGACACCAAATTAGGAGGTACGGTAATGAACAGTCAAAGTTGCGAGAACATTCAATCAGACTTAATAAGACTTGCCGACTGGAGGGAAAAATGGCAAATGAGTTTTAACGTAGATAAATGTAAAGTAATGCACATAGGTGAAAAAAATCCTAACTTTAAATATCAGATTCAAGGACATGAGCTCAGCGAAGTAAAACAAGAAAAAGATCTTGGTGTCATTATCAGTAACACTCTTAAAATGAGTGATCAATGTTCTGCAGCGAGTAAAAAAGCCAATATGATGTTGGGATTAATCTCAAGAAACTTTGATAATAAATCACCCGAACTTATGAAGAGATTATATTTAGCATTTGTAAGACCACACCTAGAATACGCCGTTCAGTTCTGGTCACCGAACTATATCAAAGATCAAGTTTTGCTAGAAAAGATACAGCGACGAGCAACCAAACAAATTCCAGCGCTCCGAAACTTGCCATATGACGAGCGTTTAAAACGTTTAAATATGTTTTCCCTAAAAAAAGCGAAGGATAAGAGGGGACTTAATTGAAGTGTTCAAAATCCTTAATGGATTCGACAACATTAACCCAGATAGTCTATTTCAGAGAGACACCAACACAAGAACACGCAGCAACGGTATGAAGTTAAAGGGAAACCGATGTAACACATTGGTGCGCAGAAGTTTTTTCAATAACAGAGTCGTCGATCACTGGAATAGACTCCCACCGTCAGTAGTTAGCGCACAGAGTATCAATAGCTTTAAGTCTTCTTTGGATAAGTACTTCAGGGATATAAAATTATACTGACCCTTTTTCGCATGTTTTCAGAAAGATTGCAGCAAGACCTCAACCTATATTCATATAATTCTCCCCCACAACCTAGATTGCAAGTAGCGAAAGTCAACAATAGAGTAAAGCAACAGTTAATGTCCGCATGACAGGTGGAGTGAGGTGTGGGTGCAGTAAGGTGACAGGTTACTGGTGCGTGCCTAGGATCAAGCCTCCACCTGTGCCCCTGAAACTAAACCTCACCCATCGTGGGTATTAGGGCGGATTCTGGGGCTGCCCCGTGTAGGCCACTCGTCCTCTTCCGGTCTCCCTGTATTTCTATGTTCTTATGTTCTTATGTAATGAAGTCATTTTCCCCCACAGCTTAGGTTACCAGTAGTGTAAGTTAAGGGTGGTAATTTCCTCTTATTTCTCTCTTTACTGTAATTTCCATGGCCCTTTCTTAATTAAAGGTACATGGTGTTTTCTTCTAACTATTTCCTGCCGGCACGTTGCCGGAGGGAGAGGTGGGTGGGGAGGAGCCTTTTTCTTTTCTGTCCTGTCCTACCACACGTAGATTACCAGTAGTAGCGGTAGTAAACAGACACTCTCGCCATAGACCGATAGGTCTTCTGGTGTCTGTTCTTCCTATGTACTCCTATGTATTCCTCCTCCTCCTTCTCCTCCTCCTCCTCCTCCTCCGCTGGCCATAATAATCAACTTTCTCCCCTGTCCTCCATTTTTCAGCATTGAGGGAGATTAAACAAAGGGAGGAGAGGGAGACACAATAAAGGAGGAGAAGGAGGAGGAGGAAGAGGAGGAGGGAGTTAAACGGATACCACACCAACAAAAAAAAAGACGAAAACAACAAACAAGATCAATAAAAAGAGTAAAAAAGGATGAAAATAAATAAAAGAAGGAGGGAAAGGAATTAAAAGAAAGAAAATCAGGGAATAAAGAAAACGAACAATAAGAATAAAGGGAAAAATTAAGAAAAATGAAAGGAATTGCGAGAAAAAAAATCAGACGATAAGGAATAACAAAAAAAATTAACAAACAATAAAAAAAAGGAAAAAGGGAAAGAAATAACGAGACAAAACAACAAAAAATAAAAAGAGAAAAAGAATAAAAGAAAAAATTGGGCAATAAAGAATGACAAAAAACAAACAAAACAATAAAAGAAAAAAACAAAGGAAAGAAACGAGACAAAACAAGAAAAATAATAAGAGAAAAAGAATAAAAGAAAAAAAGAAAAGAAGAAATAAAGGAAAGGGATTAAAAGAGGGGAGAGAGTCAGGCCATAAAACATGACGTAATGGATTGCGTCACCCTCTCCGTCAGTCGGCGTCGCCTGGCCGCGGATTGGCTGGCGGGCGTGACGTCACGTGATGGACAGCCAATCACGGGAGGGCGTGGAAAGTTTAATTACCTTCCCCTCTTATTTTCCCATTCTGAGGAGGAGGAGGAGGAGGAGGAGGATTAGGAGGAGAAGTAGGAGGAGGAGGAGGAGGAGGAGGAGGAGGAGGTTTTGAAGAGGAGGAGGAGAGGAGGTTTGAAAAGGAGGAGGAGGAGGAAGAGGAAGTTTGAGAAGAAGAAAAAGAAGAAGAAGAAGAAGAAAAAGAAGAAGAAGAAGAAGAAGAAGATGAAGAAGAAGAAGAAGAAGAAAGAAAAAAAAGAAGAAAAGAAAAAGAAGAAGAAGAAGAAGAAAAAGAAGAAAAGGAAGAAGAAAAAGAAGAAAGATTAGAAGAAAAGCAGATGAAAAAGAATGGCAAAAAAAAGAAAAAAAAAGAAAAAGAAGAAGAAAAAGAAGAAGAAATGAATTACCGGTATATGATTAGTAAACATATGAAGACAACAGAAGAAAAAGGAAAGTAAGAAAGGAATGAAAGAGAAGGAAGGAGAGAAGGGAAAGGGAGGGGAGCAGAGAGAGAATGGAATGGAAGAGTAAGAAGGAAGGAGTGAAGGAAACAAGGAAGGGGAAAAGTAGAAGTAAATAAAAGAGAAGAAAACTAATTAGGAAAGAATAAGTAGACGGAAGAGAAGGGAAAGGAAGAGGAAGAGAGATTAGAGGAGGGAAAAGTAGGTCAGTGGGGGAGAGAAGAAGGGAAAATGATGGGAAAGGGAAGAGAGGGAAAGAAAGTAAAGCATGAGAAGAGGAAAACATGAGAAGGATGAGAGGAAAAGTGGGGATGAATGAAGGAGAAGAGGGGAAAGAAGTGGAGGAAGATGAGAAAGGAAGAAAGAGAGGGAAGAAAAAAGATGATAGAGAAAGAAAGAAGAAAAAAATGAGAGGAGAAGAGAGGGAAGATATAAGACAAAAGGGGGAAGAGAAAGAAGAAAGGTGAGGAGAGAGAAAGAAGGAAAATGAAGGGGAAGATGAAGGGAGAGGAGTGAGGAAAAGAGGGGAAGAGAGAAAGACAATAATGGTGAAGGGGAGAAGAGAGGGGACAAAGAAGATGAGAGGGGAAGAGAGGGGAGAACAAAAGGGAAGAGAGAGAAGATGGGGCAGGGGAGGGGAGAGGGGAGATAGATGAGAGGAAGAGAGGGGAATAGAGGGAGAGAAAACAGAGGAAGGAGGAGGAGGAGGAGGAGGAGGAGGAGGAGGAGGAGGAGGAGGAGAGGGAAAGACGGATGAAAAAAATAAGATGAGAAGAGAAGGGAAAAAGAAGATGATGGGGCAAGGAAAGAGAAAAGAGGGAAACAAGATAAGAGGGGAAAAAGAGGGAGAAAAACGAAAGAGATGGGAAAGGGGATGAGGAGGGAAGGGGAGGGAAAAGTGGAGAGAGGGAGGGGAAAGAAATGATGGGGCAGGTGAGGCGAGAGGGGTGAAAGATGATAGTGCAGGGAAAGGAAAAGGGGAAAATGGAGAGGATGGGGCATGGTGAGATAGAAGAGAGAGAAAAAAGAGGAAGGGAGGGTAGAAATATAATCAGAAGAG